>NW_009911601.1:37890-121471 GCF_000696875.1 Nestor notabilis | reverse complement strand
CCCCTAGAGGGCACGAGAGCCCCTCTCTGCGCCTCCCCAGCCTGCTGCCAAACCGGTCACTGACTTAACAAACAAAATCTGTCCGTGGTACTTAACTGAGCCTGCATTGGGGTTGGGGTTTGTGTGTTTTGTTTTTCTTTCCTCCTTTTTTTTTTTCTTTTCTTTTCGTTTTGTTTTATTTTTTGTTTTGGGTTTTTTTTTAAGCATTTTCCACTGCGATGGTAGTTATGTTTCTTGCCCCTCCTGCCCCTTGGCATCAGTTCAGTCAGCAGTGAGGTTGGGCATGTGGCTGACGACTTTGGCTCAAATGTTTTGCCTTTAGCGGCATGCCTGGGGAATCGCAGTGAGGTAGGGGTAAGTCAACAAACCTGCTGCAAAAGCTGGTCATACTTCACTCATCTGGGCTCTTCGGGTGCAGTAACAAACAAATCATGGAATGGTTTTGGTTGGAAGGCACTTTAAAGATCATCTAGTTCCAACCCCCCTGCCACGGGCAGGGGCACCTCCCACTAGATGAGCTTGCTTGAAGCCCCATTCAGCCTGGCCTTGAACACTGCCAGGGATGGGGCAGCCACAGCTTCTCTGGGCACCTGTGCCAGTATCTCACCACCCTCATAGCGAAGAATTTTTTCCTAACTTCTAATCTAGATACACCCTCTTTCTGTTTAAAGCCATCCCCCCTTGTCCTGTCACTACATGCCCATGTAAAAGGTCTCTCTCTGGATTTCTGGCAGGCCCCCTTTAGGTACTGGGAGACTGCTATAAGGTCTCCCAACAGCTGAATAATTGAAAGAAAAGCAGTGGAAGGTTTTGGCCTTTGAAAAGCCAATTACAGGCATCATTGGAGATTGTGGTGCAAAGAAGTAGCTGCCTCTGGATCTGTCAGGAGTCCAGAAAAATAGGGTATATCACCATTGCTTTATCTGTTGTGGCACCTCATGGCTCTATTCACACATACAACTATTGATAAATAACACGGGAAATACCACACGAAGAGTGCAACAGCAGAATATGCTGATGAGATGAATGATCCTTCATTATGTTGAACCTAGGAGGCAACTGATGGTTTCCTAATGCCACCTGAAGGGTTGCTGAATGAAAGTTACAATACACAGCATAGGAAAAATACTGGTCGTAAGACTTTGGCTGGTGAAATTCCATTGTTAATTTTGGAACCTGTCAGGAAAATGACTCTCAGCTGGCACTGCCGGTCACTGAAAAAGTCCATGTGTGTGAAGGATTATAGTGAAATTAGATTAGTGAATTCCCAGTATAGAGTGCTGTATTGTCTTTCGGTCAGCCACAGTGGATGGTTGGGGTCCACAGACAGCCCAAACCTCTGGTCATCATCTAAGAAGAGGCTGTAAAGATACATAAAAATTGATCTAACTGAGGAGTACTGAATAGGTATTTCCCTAAAAATTGAAGAACAGAAGGGAGTTTGGAAAAAAGATCCCCCCCCCCCCCCCAAAAAAAAACCCACAAAACCAACCCCCAAACACCACCCCCTACCTCCCATACAAACACCAACATTCTAGTTTTAAACTGCTAGGAAAAGTCTGGTTGTGTGAACTAAAAATACACGCTGATCATGGAACATGTGTGTCATGAGGTATAAGTGAAGCTATTCCTAAATCCTTAGACATTTGTATTTATTATTTATTGAAGTTTAGAGATTTCTTATGCCAAGCAAGGTGGTGATAAGAAAATCTGAACATTACTTACTCTGAGCAACATCCTTCTGACTGATGTTTGAGTAAATTTGGCCACAAGCGTGTTTCTGAAATGAATTCCAGAAGGGGAAAGAATTGAGCTTTTCAATGCCAAAGGTTAACTGTTTTTTGAATTATTGCATTCCCAGCAGGTTGCTGATACCTTACTAGCACCTCTGTGCTGGAGTTGCAGCCACAGCACCAGTGATAACCTAAGTTGTTCCTTACCCTGGAGTATAGGTACTTCTGCTAGTCTTTTGCACTTAACTATTTACTGTACAGCTTTAAACCAAAGTATGTTTGTGTTTAGTGTCATGGAGGATAGACAGGCAGAACATTCATATGTTCTGTTACCTATGTTACATAAAAATACTGATCCTTAGCAAAAACGTACACCCCAAATTTACCTTAATATGAGAACGTGGGGTTGCTGAAGAGGCCAGAGTGGTGGGCTGTCTGCCCTGTGCTGGCAATGAAGCCACCCTCGGGGAGCATTTATGTTTGCTTCCATTTATGTCTGCCTAGCAGTGGCTGAAGGCGCTTGAAAGAGTGGTGCATGGCTTGAGAAGCTATGTCCAAGCAATTTTTTCTCCACTTCTATAAGCAGTAATCTAGATATGCTTGCCCAAGCTTTTTGTTGTCTGCAGAGTAAAACTTGTGAAACCTTGTCTGTGTTCATGCAACCTTGTCTATATCTATGCATTAAGTCTCAACTGAAATAACAGCCATAGAAAGGTGCAGATCTCTGTGCAAAAGCGTGTATTAAAAAGGGCTTGACATCCTTGTCTTACATGCTGTGCACCCTTGCCTCTTCATGCAGTTTGAAGTGCTTTTATTATGAGATTCATTCTTTCCTCCCTTCTCTTTCTTTCTTCCCTTCTCCTTCCTCCGTTTTCTTATTGTAGCCTGTTAGAGTTCACCAGCTAAATTATCTAACTTGGGTTTCCTTGCAGAGTAGACTATGATGCTTCATTTTCACCACATACCTACACTCCGCAATGCAGACAGGGCTATTTCTATGCTCATAATACTGAAATCCTTCCTCTCATACTTGCTTGGTGAGTGGCAAAAATCTGTTGGATGCTGGTAGAGTTCTCAGGTGCATTTCTCTTTTACTGGTGATGCTAACCACAGGTTACTCTTGACAAGGTCTGATCACTGTATGTTGTGGTGATATGGAAATTATGTATGTTTGGGGGCATTTATAATTGCAAGATAATTGATAAGATAATATGTGGCTGGAGTTTGTTTGAGTCTTTTAGTGGGATTCCTAAAGGAATACTTGTGCTGAGACATAGCTCTTGCTTCTTACTATTGTGAGACAATTTAGAATTTCTATTGTACAAGTCAAGGTTTGTTGAAAATGCACCTTTTATTTTCTTTTTTTTTTTCTTACATTCTTTTTGTAGTGGTTACTGATAATCTCCTTCCTGTCTCCTCTGACTTCAGTGGGAACTGGTGTGCTCAGTTCTCTCAGGGTAACAGGCTGATCCTTTCAGTTCCATCATAGTGCAGGAGGAGGGTGTGTTCCCATGTTCCCATACACAAATCTGCAGAGAGCTGCTTTCTCTCTCTCTTTTTTTTTCTTTAAACAGATAACCATTTTCTTCCCTGTTTTAAAGTAATTCAAAGCTAATGTTGGTTGTGCTGCTTGAAATGTCACCTGAGACCTTGCAGCATGCTTTTATAGATGTGTGTATACACACACATATACATATATCTTCATATATACATACCTGTGCATATATACATACTCAAATTTGTATTGTGTAGCCTAGAGGGGTGGAAATCTTCATCCGAGAGCAGTCTGCAGCCTGAGTTATGTAAGACACTGTTCTTGCTGGATATTTAATAGTATTTTCTAAAGTCTCCACAGGCTTGGCTTTCTATTGTTATAGTTTTAATCTTTCCTTTTTTTTTTCTTGACTTGCAAATATATGCCAAGTTTTGCAAAAATTTTCTTTTTATTTGTAAATATTTGAGTGGTGATTTTGATGACAAATGAATAATGGTGTCTTGCAAACACATGTATTCCAATATTCAAACTGGAACTTGCGGCTGCAACTGTAGAATAGAGGTGCCAAGCCATGTAGGTGCTTTGCATGGTGTCTCTGGTGCCCAGACTGACTTGCCGTTAGCTTTAGCTGTGACATGGAGCTCAGGGCTGGCTGGGTGGGAGGGTCTGGAAAGGCCCCTCTGCAGCCTAAACCAGTGTTGTTCTTGTAGGCATAAATGGGGGTTTGTTCAGCATGGAGCTGTGGTTGGTTAAAGTGTGGTAAGACCAGTTGAAATAAATAGAGAACTTAAATTTTTGCAGATAAGTTTGATGAGCTTTAGCTGGTAAAACTTACTCTCTTATGTGTAATGGGTACGTTATTGCTGCTATGTACCTATTCTCAGGGAAGTTGTGGACTAGTTAGTGTTTGTTACTTGTTAAGATCGTTCTGAAAATTTATTTATTACAACAGTTTCCTGACATTTGCTGCATTTCTGTTGATTCTGAATTCTGTATGAACTAAAATGTTGCAACATAATTCATATGCCATTACTGAGTTGTTGTGGTTTTTTAAGACCATTTAAGACCTTAATTCATATGCAAGTGCCATTTAAATGCAGTCCTAATTGTCTACTGATTACACAAAGCTGCAAATGAATAAACATTTTCTATTAAAGAATTTAATGCTGTACTTCCCCTGTGCTTGCAAGGAAGAGAGCTGCGATGAAGGCTCTGCCAGAGATTCAGAAGTTTAAAGGGTGGTAAGGGTGGAAGGGGAGCTCTACCCTTTCCATTAAAATACCTGCTCAGAGTTGCAGAGCATTCATCTTTCCTCTGGCTTGTGGAGAAGCAAACACATCTCGTACTGCCCAGAAGCAGGCACGTATACCAATTGGTGTGTACAATTTGATTATTTCAGGCAGCACTGGCTCTGTACATGCCTTATTATAGAGACTGTATTGAGAAATCTGTTCAGTGACAAATACTGTCTGTGCAATATTGCTATTGAAAACTGACTTTTGGGTTGGAGAGTACAAAATGCTAGTTGTTAGGAAGCTTGCCATGTTTGTGTCAAGCAGTGTAATAGAGGAGCATGGGATAATAGTGCAACAATTAGATGACTGAGGTGCTAGCACTAAAGCACATATTCCAGCTTAAATTCCGCTTGAGGATCCAAGCCTGTTGTTTCTTCTTGGCAAGACACCTTTGGAGTCAGAGCCAGCTAATAGAAAATACTGGGCACTGGGGCTTAACTGAAATTTAGGATGTCTAAACCTAGCTTTATGGATACATGTGATGTGGTGAGACAGAGGGAGATGGCAAACCCTAATGTTTCTTGGAGAGTTCTTGAATGTTTGTAAGTGAAGTAGTAGCTAGATTGTCCATCTACTTTTTCTAGAATCTATCCAATCTTTATTTCAGCTTTCCCTTCTGCTGTGTGTAGTGTGTAAATCTAGTCCTAAAACATGTGATGTTTTAGGGTGGTAAGGTATGACGGATGGTGTATATTTGTGGATAGCAGTGACTGAGACATAGATTCAGTGGTTTTCATTCCAATATTTTAGCTGCCATCATCTTTGGATCTAGAATTTTCTTTTCCTTATGTATTATAACATATGCAAGAGAGAAGATCTTTAACCTTAAGATTTCCTGTCTTGGACTGTGATCTGCTGCTCAAGCAGACTTTTTGGAAACCCAGAATTTTAAATTCTGTGTTCATGCCTGAACATGCTGTCATGTTTACATCTCCAGAATTTGTTATTCTTTTGGAAACTGCAACTGATCTGTGATCTACAATGATAAAATTCTTGGCGATGAATTAGTACAGCTTCTTGGTGGAAGTGAAATGTATGTGCTCATTTCATGTTCTGATTTGCTTTACGTATTGTCTCTTCTCAAATAAAAGTGTAAACGAGCTGACGAAAATGTTGATTTTCAAACTGAAGCCAGTGTATTGCAAAATTTACTGATACACACTTAAAAACCCCAACCCAAAAAGTTCTCAGCTGGTGGGAGCAGTCACAAGACAGTTTCCTTTACAGTCATTCAGTGTACTCATGAGAACTTGGCCTGGGGGCCTCTGTGTCTTTTATTTGGTTAAGGTCTTTAGAACTGAGATAAAAGAAACGATCAGATTGTCTTAATCATTCGTAATAGCAGGTTAAGGAGATGAGAACTTCAGGCAGAAACTTGATAGCCCAGAAAGTTGCTTTCTATCTTTCCTGTGATCAGATTGCTATCTGAAACAGTGAATCAGTGTTGGTAAGTTTAATTAGGTTGTACGCTACCTTTTAAATACTTAAATTTGTAATCTCAGATGTTTTCAATGAAATTTTATATATCTAATTTCTTAGATGGGTGTATGTTGGGGTTTGCCTTTCTTTTTTTCCCAAGTATTTATTTAATAAAAAGCAAATTCAAGAGAAATGTCATGATATGGATGCCCACATGCTTTGAGTTAACAGTTTCCTTAGTGCTACTCCTCTGAATGGTCAATGTTCCTTTTTGATCCAGGAATGTTTACATCAATGAGCTGATTATTCCTATGTCATTCTCTATCTCTGAGGCCAGCTAATCTGAAATCCTTTTCCTCTTTTATGGAAGACAGGCCAAACAAGTTAAGGGTGGGCTTTGGACACTTTATTGCACTTCCACATGTAAGAAAAGTGGGTTAGATTTGTTTCAGACTGAAATTGAAGAAACACTACAGTTTTTTGTCTGGTGGTGTATATATATATATATATATATATTTAGTTTTGTTTGTTTTTTTTTTTTCCTTAGCTCATATCACTTCTTTCCCTTCAACCAAATTCAAGAACATCTGGTGGTTTGTTTGTTTGTTTTGGTGGGTTGGATGTTTGCTGAACCAGAGATCCCCATCCATAAGTTTTAATCTATGGTAATGCTGTCTCAGGTTTTAAGGGATCATTGTGTTACCTGGCTCTAAATGCTGAAGTTTGAATGCAAAAATCTGTTGGTGTCTTGGAGGAAATTTACATATATTGATGATACACATACTCTGGTCACAATATATGACATGAACATGAGGGGCTTGTACAATGAATTTATTAAAGAATCAAAGAAATGCAGTTTCAGATAAGCACAGGTAAAATTTCCAATTAGCTTGTGAAGTCTGTCTTAAGAATGTATGTTAATTGGAGAAAAATGCTCACTGACTTTTCATTTGTTAACACCAAGCCAGGTAATGCATTTAGTTGATTACCATGGTTATTTCTCCTCTCCCCCTCTTTTCTGAATCTCTTAATTCTAATAATATATATCTATATATATTTAATCCTTTACTTTCCATAGGCTGTAGTGGCCTTTCACCTTTTGGGACTGTTTGTTCTGAGCGATGGCTGGAGCGATAGTGCGGCTCCACAAACATTTGTGTTGGCAGCCCTTCCTCAGGAAGGACTCTGAAGTCTGACAGTGGTGAAGATGACTAAGTAGAGACAGATTTATGTGGAAATCTTATTAATACCCATAAAAGAGAGAATGAAGGCATAAGAAATTTGGCTCCAAATAAACAACCAAAAAATGCTCTGTTCTTAGAAGCATTTGGCACAGCTCCATCATGCCTTTTGTGGGAACTGGCTCTTTGTCTGGCCTAATCTTGATTTCTTTTTTTTTTTTTTTTTTTCCCTTTTTAAAGATTACTAAAGACTTCCACTTTTTCCAAACTTTCTCACAGTAGAATAAAATTAATTTTCACTTTGGTAACGCACAAATCAGTTAATTATTTCAAAGACAATGTAAAACAGATGTCTTGCCTTTTTTCTCAGTAAAGATTTAATGGTAGCCTTGCTGTGAGATCTTTCAGTGCCACCAAACGTCCCTAGATGTTTTATGGTGCTTATAATCAAAGCAGTTTACAAAGAAGGGGAAATATTTTGCACCTACAGTGTGTGATGGCTGGAAAGAATTTGTATCAGAGACGTAAAATCATAATTCATTTCGGGTACTTGGATCTAAAATTTAGCCAGACTTTTAACGAGCAGGGTCTAACCTTCATAGCAGATGTCCAGCTGTTCATAATGGGCTTTATGGTAGGTGGTTCTGGTGAAGTCCCTTTTTAATTTAGGTTTCTGGAAACGGAACGTTAGCAACTAATTGAGCTTTGTGGGTTTGTTCTGTCCTGTGTATGTATTCATTTTGCCCAGCCTGTAGCTCTGAGAGTCTCATGGGGTCCCCTGCCACTGCTGTCAAAGGCTCCCAGGAGCAGTGCCTTGCTTGGCACACCCAGCACTCTTATTTCACATTTGCTGTTGGCAGCAGAAGTCCCTCTATCATACTGCTGGAAAGAAACCATCCTTCAGTCTTAATTCAGTTGAGCCCAGGGGATGGTGAATATTGAAGTGCATGGGCAACCACAGGGGAGTCAGCTCAGCGCCTGTCAGGAAAGACTTGCTAGCAGTTGGATGAAGAGGTCTTCCTGGCAGTTTTGATACTGGCCTTGGGAGAGGTGCTGGTGATGTTTGTTGTGTGCTAAGGCACATGCTTTTGTCTCTGTAGCTGCAGTAAGGTTTTCTGCTTAGAAAACTCATCTCTGTTTTTGCTATAATGCACTGTATGTACAAAAATATTTTGTAAATAAATACCTGTGTGTGCTCTTGGCATATGGGTAGAGGTTTTTGTCCTGGAAATTATTTCTAGTATTCTGAACACTGTTTCTTCCCTGTTCTTGTGGAATGTCTAATTGTAACGATTTCTGTTCTCCTTTAAACAGTTACTGTAATGACCTAGGCATGTAGTTAGTCAAGACATGGTGGTTTACATCTTTAACTGATCCATGTACTATTGAGTCTTGTACTTTTTCCATATTTGTATTATTTTTCCCAGCAAGTATGATATGCAAAGCTCACTCGAGATGTGAGCACATACTGGTTTGAAATAGGAAGCAATGAATTAGGTTCTAGGGCTGGCCTATGAGCAAGATCTTACTCTTTATTTGTTTACGTCTGTTTCTTGAATGCGCGTAGTTTTTGTGCCTGCTATTAGCACTGCCACTGAAGTTGTAACCATTTCAGAAGAACAAAACAACAACAAAGTGAAGAACAAAAAGGAAAGAAGCCCTGTATGGGTGAGAAGATCATATGTATCTTTTAATGTTTGTCAAGGTAAAATATTCACCATGAGCTGTTGCTGCTTATGGACCTGGAAAGACAGCTGCCATATGCACTGGTCTTTGGAACCCAGGACAGTCCCTTTCCCTCATCTGGTAGCAGTGGGAAGCATCCTGTATTGAGCAGTTGTAAGTGGGATTTATATCCTGCAAATGGCTCCTTGGCCAGGAAGTGGAGTTGTCTTGGATTTGAAGTCCCAGGGCTGTGCTCCTGTGATGGTAACACTTAATGTGCTCCTCGGGTTCCTGAGATGGCATAGGTATTTTTATTAACTCTTGGTAAGATTTCAGAAGTGCCTTCTCCACCCATCCTCTACGTCTGTTCTTGCAGTTCTGTGTCATTATGGAGAACAGTAACGCTGCAAGAAAGCATGGTTTCTCAGGTCAGTAGGTTTTATAAAGTGGCTGTGTCAGATGCTTCCATCAGAGCTGCCAGTATTGAAATCTTCTATTCCTTTGGTGCTTGAATATGAAATGGCAAATTGGCGTTGCCTCTGCTAATCTTGCTTAGCATTTGTGTTAGTCTCCTTACTTTTAGAAAATCCCATAGACTTCTGGCCTGACATTATGAGTTGTATTATGTATTCAATTTGTGCTGAACTGAATGGACAATAAGGGCATTTGGCATCTCACAAGAATGATTATGCTGCTGACAGATTAATCCTGTGTTAGCTTTCATATTAAATGTTGTTGCGGAAAAGCTGTGGAAGCTAGTGTTATTTCCTGCTGGGCCAGAGACATGGTTAGAACGTGGATACTGAACTGGTTAGCTCTGTTTTAATGGTAATCTCTTCTGAGCTGCTCTCTTCTGAGTTGCTGTCTTCTGAGTTAAAGGGTTGCCACATACCTCTGTAGGTTTCTAGGAAGCTGAGAGTGGTGGAAAGCCTGAGCGCTCTTTCTGTTGGGTGGACTGTATCTTGTTTGCCATACTTGAGGCAACTCAAATACTAAATTGAATGAGGTGGATTTATGCTGTGTTCTTTGGTCCTATTTAACTTTCTTGCATCGCCTGTGTGATTTACCTGAGACGAGCTAGCTTCAGCTGGTGCAAAATGAGGGTGCAGAGATATCTGGATAAAGTTCAGTTTGAAGGGAGGGAAGTGTGGTTCTCAGTGTTCCCCTGTTTGCCATGGAGGCCAAATGCATTGTATCCGGTCTCTGCTGGATGAAGCCTGCAACTCCAAAGTTCCCTCTGAATTCTTCTCGTACAGCTCCTCCCTGCTTTGTATATACAAACAACATTCTTTGAGAGGACTAGAGGGCGGAAATGGCTATGAACAAAACCCGTATCTTTTCTGATATATCAGAAGATACCAGAAAAGAATAGTCTGCTGGTAGCTGATTTCTTTTCATCCTATTCATTTGTAGGAAGAGAAAACTTTTATAACAATAATGGTAGTAAAGCACCTCAACAAGTTGTCTAAAGAAATTTCATGTGTGTACATGGAAGGTTCTTTTAGGATAGCCTTTTAGATGTTCTTCCAAGTGGGTCTAGATATACCTGCTTTTTAGGCAAGCATAGCTGTTCTTGCCAGTGGTCCTCCGTAGTCTGCAACCTCCCCTGGCTATAATCTGCTTGTGGGCTGTCTCCCCCAGCATCCTCATGCAGTGCCAGTTCCTCTCGCTGTTGGGATGCAGAGCCCAACCGGTAAGCTTTGTTAATGTTCCGCTCTGTGCCCAGTGTGCAATATTAATGTTACTTGGAGCCAGGAGCTTACAGTCTAGGTGCCTGCCCTTAGACAGGATTACTGAAAAACAGATCAGATTTCTTGCATCTCTATTGCTGTTACCCTTCTCAGATTCAGGAGTTGCTGTTTGGTTTGCATTATCAAATTGTGATTGGTGGCTGACTGTTTTTCTTCCTCTTGAGTGATAGTGTTCAAGTCCCAGGTAGGCTCCTAATTGCTCTTCATTTTTGCCAAGCTGTAGGTTGATTTATCAAGTCCACTTGTTAGGTTAATGCTTTTATGGCTGCGAAAAGAGTGCTGTGCGGTGTAAATGAGATGAAGTGGCTGGGAGTTGTTAGGCTTTGTGTGTAGGATGGTTTCTTAGCAGCCAGATAAGAGACAGCAGTTTGCAGGATAGGACGGAGCACTGGCGGGCTAGACCTCCTGACCTTTGCTCATGTGAGTTAGCAGCACTGGTCTTGAGAGACACCTCCCGCAGGAGGAAGGTCTGAGGATGGGTACAGCACGTTCTGTGCATTACGTTCCACCACCCAGCCCAGTAGTTCTTGTGGGCTTGGTTTTAATATGCTCCTTGTTAGTTCATATTGTTTGATTGTTTTTTTTTCATTCTTTCTTTTTCCGTTTTGAAGTAATTTCAGTCTGAACAAACTGGATGGTTATTAAAGGCTCTTAAAACCTCAGCATGCCAGCTGTAAAATTTCATAATTAACTCCAGAAGATAATCTTTCCTGGGGGAGACCTTTGAATGCAATCACTGTCGCTAGGAATAGGTCAGATGCCCTCAGGTAGCTTTCTGGGAAGAGAGTATTGTTTTCAAAACTGTATCTACCTGCTTTGTTCAGAATTAAGTAACTGATGAGTGGGACCTGTGATGAAAGTTGTCTTTTACATTTGTGCTAAATCCTCTTAAAGAAAGCAAATAACTCTGATTAATGTTGCTCATCATAGAAATAAAGCAGCTGTTATGACTGTCAGAGGCTTTAAGAAAAACTTCAAGTCGGAAACAGTTTCTAGACTTGAACAGTTGATGAAACTCAGTGGGCTATAGTGGTGCAGCCTGGTCTTCAGTTTCTCCCTGGAGTGTGGAAAGTGTGTTGAGTTTGGACCTGAGAACTAGCTCAGGATTGTTTTTTAAGTGGGTAGGTGACACCTAGGGGGGAGAAGCTGTGAAAAGAACTAAGATTTTAATAATCTTACAGGAGTGTAAGTCAAATGATTAAAAAATTGTGAGTTTTGGTGTATCAAACTTGAGGAATAAGTCCCTTTCTATGCTGGACTTCAAAATTCAGCAGCGACAATACTGGAGAATGTCATTTGGAAGCGATGCTGAACATACTGGTGGTTTAAAATGTTCTTCCAGAGACTTCTGTAGCTTTGAAATTGCAAAATTGAATAGCTGTGAATTACACTAAAGCTTTCTCAGATATCTTGCCTTATTCCCCCTGAACTGGGGAATCAGAGGAAAAAAACACAATCAAACAGGCAGTGTTGCTTGGGCTTATGCTGCTTTTGTTCTGGCACTTGTGGGCCTGCAGTGGGTGTGCGGCTGTTACCTGAATTACCTCCTCGGCACCTTTGGCTCTCCCTGGGTGCATGGGGCTCTGTGCAGTCTAGGACATCCTTGGGATCCTGGCTTCACAACGGGGAGAGGGGGTCATGCTGTGAGCTCGGTAGTACAAGTGCAAATGACGCATTTCAGGACTAGGACGATGTTACGTAGGGAATTTGACTGTAAGATGTTTATATATAGAATAAGTATATATGTATGTTTTTAGTTGATGTGTGGGTACATGCAGGCCTATTAATAGATGAAAATAAGGAGAGGGGAGAGAGGAAGTAAAGCACCACAGCTGTGATTTATCAGGATTGACATGAAAACAAATATTATTCTAGTAATCAGAGGAAATTCGTTGTAAAGTATGTACAAGAAAGGTATTTTAACCTACCTCAATGATTTCCTGCCTAACTGTATCTGAAGAAAATCAGACAGATGTCCCTCTCGCCCCTCACCAAGGGTCACTTTTAAGTCACTGTTTCTTCCCTCCTCTGTTTCTGTTGACATGGGTGGTTTTGTTTGCTATAGATGTTTTTCTTTTCTCTTGTCAAATGCTTATAACTTTTTCCTCTCTACATCGTATCTGTTTCCGACTCTTAAACATCTGAACTCCTAACAATGGTATGGGAATAAAATGGTCAGGCACCATATGTAACCAGAGAAATGGAGATAAGTGCTTTAAGTGAAGTCATCTGGAAAACGCCTGGTGGACCACAGGGCTGAATCTGGCTCTGGTAACATAGCTGGTTCATCTTGTTCAACTTCAGCTGTCTGAGGGCAATGCTTCGCTTAGGACCTTGCAGGTCCCTAAACCTCTCTTACATTCAATTATTTTTATCTTTGTTATTAGAAAGGATTTTTTTTCCTGCTTCAGTTGTCTGTCAAAAACAGGAATTAAGGAAATGTAGCCAAAGGCCTTTATTAGGTGAAAAAGGGAGGGAAAATGCTACTGAAATGGATCCTCTACTTTCTGCTGCCCAGGGAAGGTTCCTATTTCTTGTTAGCAAAAAGATTTTGAATGCCTTGTGCTAATAACACTTCCCACTCAATGTGTATCGCAAAACCACACCATTTATCTACAGGGAATGATATTAATAATTTGAAGAGTGACTAGAAATAAAAACAAATCTGGTTAACATCATCCCTGATCTGATTTGATTAAAAAGAATTTCTCCCTTGAAAAGCTATTCAGATGCCGTTTCTGAATGAAAATGTAAGTAATAGTGGCTGATAATACATGACAGAAAAGCATTTGCAAGAAGCATAACCTTGAGCTCCTTTCTAGCATGTACTGAGCATGTAGATTGGAAAAGAATGATAGATGAGAACTGAGCAAAAGGCTGTGGCTTTCTATGTTTTTCTCCTGTGATCTTCTTAGTAGTTAATGATTGGTATTTTAAAATGTTGGTTTATGTTCTAAACATATTGCAAAAAGCAAAATTGTGGAAAGAGGGGAAGGAGTGGGAGACAACTGGTTTTGCTAGTGTTGAAATGCAGCTTTGGCTCCAGCATTTAAAGAGCCAGAGGTTTTTGCAGGAATCTTTCGTTAAGGGGCATTTGCTGCTGCATCACAGATGATCTGCAGCAAATCTTTCTGCTTTTTGCAGCCCAGAAAGCCAACCGTATCCTGGGCTGCATCAAAAGAAGCGTGACCAGCAGGTCAAAGGAGGTGATTCTGCCCCTCTACTCTGCTCTTGTGAGACCTCACTTGGAGTATTGTGTCCAGTTCTGGTGTCCTCAACATAAAAAGGACATGGAGCTGTTGGAGCAAGTCCAGAGGAGGGCCACGAGGAGGATGATAAGGGGGCTGGAGAACCTCGCATATGAAGACAGGCTGAGAAAGTTGGGGCTGTTCAAGCCTGGAGAAGAGAAGGCTGCATGGAGACCTCATAGCAGCCTTCCAGTATCTGAAGGGGGCCTACAAGGATGCTGGGGAGGGACTCTTCATTAGGGACTCTAGTGGTAGGGCAAGGGGGGATGGCTTTTAACTTTAACTGGCTTTAAACTTAAACAGGGGAACTTTAGGTTAGATATAAGGAAGAGAAGTTCTTTACAGTGAGGGTGGTGAGGCACTGGAATAAGTTGCCCAAGGCAGCTGTGAATGCTCCAACCCTGGAGGTGTTCAAGGCCAGGTTGGACAGAGCCTTGGGCAACGTAGTTTAGTGTGTGGTGTCCCTGCTCATGGCAGGGGGGTTGGAACTAGATGATCTTAAGGTCCTTTCCAACCCTAACTATTCTATGATTCTATCTGGTCTTATGGGGTGCTCTAGACATTTCTTTGGCTTCTTCCCCAATAGTTAAAGCCACATTGCAAAGGGGCAGGGGCTGTTGGGCCCCTAACCCTTATTCCCTGGATACAGCAGACCCTGCATATGCCAGCCCACTTTGTATGGCTGCTGAGCCGCGTGTTTTGTGATGCGGGCAGTGTCCTAGTGAAAACACTGTGAAAACTGCCTTTTTGGAGCATGTCGGTTACCAAGGCTGGGTGGAAGGAGGACAGGGAGGGAAAAGAGAAGAGCTCAGTGATTTGTCAGCATGAAGGTGATTACTCTTGATGTGGGGAGAAGTCAGGAAATGGCAGGCAGCGATGGAATAGCTTTGGAGAACTGCATCAGTAGGGTGATTTTATTCAACGTCCTGCTGAGTCCTGCATGGTCTTGGGACTAAACTTCGGTTTGGGACTTACCTGGCATCAGTTCTGACCTGTTGCTCAACTGCTTTTGTTAGGTTACGTTGAAGTTTCTGTGACTTACATCATAAATGGAATTAATGTGTCATTTTTCCTATCTTTTGCTTTATCAATTTAAATCTTAAGTCAATCCTGGTTTAAGAGACTTTTTGGAGGAGGATGTCAGGGGAAACGGGCATATGATAACAGTTGATGTGTCTCTGCCCTCACAAGGAATTTGTAATTGCTGGAAATTACATAAGAAAATACCTCTGGAGAGTGCCACTGCTTTACAGACCTTCAGTGAGCTAAAAAAGAGGGGAGGGAATTTAGCCTAGGCATGGTGCAGTCTTAACAGACCAGTAGGTTTCCAGTGCCTGGTTCATTATCATTGCATAATGCAGCAATATGTTAGCCAGTGGGCCAGTTCACTCAGGACAGAGAATAGGGATCTCCAGTGTAGTGCTGCCTAGCATGGTTAGGTATACCTGGAAACCACACCTTGTGCTAGCCTCACTTGAGACCCTTAAATTCATTCTTGGTTATGTACTGGATACTGAAGTGAAACGGTCAACCTCAAAAGTACTGATAATTCTAAAAGGGATAGGGAAGCTTCAGCTAGGTGAGATTTCCAGCATGATGTCAGTATCTCCTCCTTGTTCTTCTTCCTGGGCTGTAACTGGACGATCTGCAGTTAAGACACAGAAGAATATTTTATTGACTAAGGGACTAGTTTGTCCTAGTATTAAGTGTCTTTTGATATTCAGCTATTTATACAGATAGATACAAAGTACTGTTACATCCCTGGTGGGCTGCCATCCATACTAGAAAGATGTGTAGTGAATACACTTCTTCAGCAAAGTGTCTATAAGGCTAGGAGGTATTTTAGGATGCATTTTTTACAGAAAGATTAAAAAGAACTCTTTTTTTTTTTTTCCCTTCTTTTTTCCTTCTGCAATGCCACACATTGTTGCAAAGAACAGCCAGAATCCTGGCTCTTCACTCCTCTTGCACTGAAATATTCATAGTCTATAGGAAATGCAAATTCTGCTGGACAGGCTTACTGGGGTAAACCAGCCTGCATAGTACCTCAAGCGTATCAGCAGTTGTGGCTGGCACACATACTGAGTGCATCCTCATCAGGAGGGAGCCTACCCTGCCTCATGTGCCACCTGCAGGCAGCATCTTTCCTGAGGGCACTGTTGGTGTGATGTGCCTCTGCTTTTTCTGGCTTTGCTCACATTGTGGATAAAACTTTCTCTGCTTGTTGTTAAACAACAGCAAAGCCACCATTTTTGGTTTTTGTTATTGTAGGTAAGTAGATTAAAATAGCTTGGAGGCCTGGCAGTAACCTTGCAGTTGACATTTAAATCTGTCTTTTTTCCCCCTCTCTCCAGCCTTCAAAGATGCTGCTGAATATTTTGGTGGAGATGTGGAGCAATTCTTGAGGGTCACCTACGAGCTACTTGATGCTGGTGGGCTTTCTCAGGGCCGCAGGAGCAGCGAGTTGAAAATAAGTTGCAACTATTAGCTGTACTTGCTGTGCATCAAGCTGTTGATTTAGCTGCTGATGCACAAGTGTCTGTTCCCTGACATTCTGTTTTCTGCTTTAGGTTTAATATCCTAGAATGCCCTGCTGGTTGTTTTACCTTATCAGGTCAGGCACATAACTTCTTTCTTTCATGGTAGTGGATGGATTATCCTGATGACACTCTTGCATTTTCCTACATGAAGGAAATACTTGTGTGGTTGCTTAAGGCAGTGGTGTTGCAGTTGTGCTCTGGGCTGTTACGGTGCAGCTTATATTGTAATTTCCTGAATGTGTGCCTGAGCTGGTGGTATTCAGATAGCTCCCAAAGGCATTAGCAGCCTTGAGTGGTGGATGCTCTGGTCTGCTGCTGTGGGTGGAAGCAGGGCTCCGTACACAAGCAGTTAACTGTTCAGAGGTAACACCTAGTTCAGTCACCTCAGTTAACTTCGAAGCACGTGGTAAATTTAATGAAATTAATGGACTTGTACCCAAAACACTGCATACAAAGAAGTATTTTATATTCCAGATGTTTTAAATTGCCTCTGTACGTATAAAAGTGATACTTAATTAAAGTAACTGAATAGATTTTTGACCAAAACTGAAATTTATTTGGAATGTTTGTATTGCAGAAAATGCTAGTAAAACTTACTTCTTCATGGTGCAGATGGTTTATTTAAAGAACACTTTATAAGCACATTACTTGGTATTTTTTTGTTTTTTAGAGTTGAAATGTAGAAGAGGGAGGAGGTATCTATGAGTAGCCACAGCAGGTGAAAGTAGCTTGTCTAGGAGGAGAGTAACTGTTTTTGCTGACATGGTGAATTGTGCTGTTAGCTCACATGGGAGACACGTGCCTAACAAGCATTTAAAGGGTCTGATTTGGAAACTGTGGTGATGCTGAGGTTCCTTCAAAATAAAAAGGAGTTTGTGCAGTCACGCTCCAAAAAAATAATCCTCTTACTGAAGGTAAAGAAATTCTTTGTATATTTTGCTCTTGATGCAAGCAGTAAAAATAGGGTGATGAGTTGACTCCAGGAATGGAAATCTGGTTTTTATGTGTTCTAAGTCTCCCTTTTAGATCAGTGACAGACAGGTACCACCTATCTCTAGAGTCTGGACTTGACTGACATCCTTCACAGTGAGAAGCAGTTGATGGAGATGGCATCAGCTCATCTGCCTGGTAAAGAGGTACAGTTAGCCTTTGACTGCTTTGCCCAGGAATGGGAAGGAATAAGTAGTAATGTAAGCAGGTCAATAAAAGGATTTAAGTTCATAAGGAAGGCTATTCTCTAGCCTGTGTTCTGTTATGTTGCTCAAAGGCAAAGTGATTTGTAGTGCCTGGGTATATCAATTTGGGCAGTACTTATGTAATTCAGCTTATTTGAGATGCAGAATCAAGCAGCTCCTTTTTTTTTCCTGCTGGGAGATAGCAAGAGATTGCTAACTGCTTCCTTAACTTCCATCAGAGATTCATTACCGCTGGTCTTTCCGTCTTTTACTTAAAATTTTAAAATAAGCAATTAATTTACTAATTTAAAAGGGGACTCTTGTGTAATTTCAGTGTCTCCGCCTTCTGAAAGACTGTCTTGACTATTGAGTAACACACTAAATATGACAAACTCTGTAATCACATTAGCCCAATTGCTACAACAAAATAGGAAAAGGTCTAAGAAATGAATGTAATTGCTGACATGTTTACTGAGTATGGGAGATCAACTATGTTTTTAAAATCAAAAAGAAAAAAAAAGGTACTTTATTGAGACCAGGTTTGGAAGATGGTCATGTAGAGTCCAGAAAACAGACATTTGAACAGGAGTAGTCAGATTACAACTGCCAGAAAATGAATTAGCAACATCATCTGCATCGTTCTTAGGGTGGCAGGTTGTTTCTAAGTAGTCAGATACACTGGATGTTTTTATAACAAAACTGCAATGATCTCGGACATGCAGTTGTGTAATTGTTTCATCTCCTTAGCGCAGTATGAATAAAGATGCTGGTACATATATTGTTTCCTTGAACAAGGCTAATTCTTAACTTTGCTTCTTGATTTTATAACTTGGGTGTTTTGCGGGGTGTGCATGTGCCTGGGGGCTGGGTTATTTTTTTCTAATGAGTGTTTTAAAGGACTACCACACACATAGATTCTGTTAATAGGGAGCATTACTGTGTAGGAGAGTGATTTGTTGTGGAATTAGGATGTTACTTACTATCAAGGAAAAAATAGTTGGTCTTGATCAAGCAGACAGTTTGGTCAAAATTTTGTAGCAATAAAGAAATTCCAGCTCTGTGTCTCAACACTTGCGCTTGTGATGGCCCCAAGCAAAATTATAGAAGCCATAACTAAGAGTTTGTGTGCCCACCCCAAATGCCAAAACAGCAACATATGGGCAGTCACTGCCCAGGTTTTACTGTTAATTAATCCTGCAGCTTTGCATTTCCCTGTACTTTGTTTCTTCCAGGTAGGAATACCTGTGTATAGGACACGCGTTGTTTCTTGAACTGCTTTGTGATAAGGAGCAGTTATAGGCGTTGCCCTCTGCATAAAGACAGTAAATCTTGTTCATTCTGTCTTTGAGCACATTGCTGTTGTTTTGATTGGTCTTGCTGCCATGGCAGTAAATGCTGGTTTTGCCACTGCCTCAATAAAGCAAAACCAGGGACCTAGTTGTTCACGCTCAGCTTGTTGCTGGAGAGGCCTTTGCTGCTGCTTCCTTATGGCCATGTATTAGAATCACAGAATCATAGAATAGTTAGGGTTGGAAAGGACCTTAAGATCATCTAGTTCCAACCCCCCTGCCATGAGCAGGGACACCACACACTAAACTATGTCACCCAAGGCTCTGTCCAACCTGGCCTTGAACACCTCCAGGGATGGAGCACTCACAACTTCCTTGGGCAACCTGTTCCAGTGCCTGTTTGGTTTTATTCTGTGTTTTCTGTTGTGCAGACTAATCCATGTAGGCAGATCCAAAAATGGGAGGTCCAGTCTGCTCAACTATGAAGAGGTTACACCACAGTCTTGCTAAGGCAAGGGCTTGTGTAGGGTTGTTTTGGTAGAGAGCTCCAGGTACAGACTTGACTATAACCTCATTCCCAGCATGCATCAGTTTATCCCAGTGAGCAGTACTGCCTTTTATTCGTCACAATGGCTTTTCCACCTCTTTGTCCCTCTCGGTTGCCACCACCCCACAGTGGGGATGATGGAGCCTTGTATGACTAATCACCGGGCAGCCCTGCTCCTCCTAGCACTCGGATCCCACAGCCACATACCCAGGCTGCGGGTGTGTGAATTAGGCTGGCCCATCACCCACTGGCTGCATTGCAGCTGTGGTCCAGAAGATTGTCTTGTAAAGAGTGTGACTTGGTACCAGTTTCTCATTTGTGAGTTTGAAGCACAAAAGAAAAGATGACTTGGGTGTTCAGTTCACGGGCCTAAAGGATGCTCTGGCAGGGATCATGTTGGAGCTGTGGGTGGCTGACACAGTGTCCAAAGAGTTTTTTTTGAAACGGACTTTTTCTTTTTTTTTTTTCTTTTTTTTTTTTTTTTCCTTTTTTTTTTCCCCACCCGATTGGACAAACTTTTTCAATGGAAATATGTTAAACCATGTTCTTTTTTTTTTTTTTTTCTTTTTTCTAAACATGAAAACAGTGACGTTTCCTTGGTTTGCTAGTGTTCGTTCCTTCTTTCCTGCTTGCCTTCACCTTTTCCCACAAAGACAAATGCAGAGGTTTTTGTGAAACGGAACTGAAAAACAGATGAAAAAAAACTTGTGAAAGCAAGTGCTTTCTGTGAACTTGAACTAGCAGTAACTCTCTTATTCTGTCCTCCAGAAGGCTTGTTGTTGTGTTGCTTCATGCCTAGAATGGCAGAGGGCGGAGGTCTATAAAGCTGCTATGAAAGGGCTGTGCGTGATAAGAGTGGGAGGCACAGTGTCATAATTAATGCTGTCAGAAAGTGTTTTCTTAATGTGACTAGTCTTGTATTTCCAGCATATTGTATTAATTTTCCTTTTATTGTGGTCTAACAGTACACCCTGAGCTCAAACCAATTTTTTAATCCTGAAAATGCTCTCAAGTAAAATGTGGCTGTGGGAGTTTAGGCCTCTAGGAGTTTAGGGTTGCTTCACAGCTGGAAAAAGTTACTTTTTCCATTAAAACAGGCATTAACTGGCTTTAAGGGACTTAAGATCCTTTTTATCTTAAGAAACCTTGTCAGTTATAAGAAGAGCTTAAATTGTGATGGTCTACTAATCAAAATGAAGATGTCCTGGTTTATGGTGTTTCCATAGCATTGAGTGTAATGAAATACTATCAGTGTTAACAGAAATGGGATGTATCCTTAATGATTCTCAATGAAAAAAGTTCTGAATTAAATACATATGCGAAAGCTTTTGAATCCTCGCGTAAGTTTTATTTATTGATTGCATGTTTAAAGTTTGATTACAACAGCAAATTGCTTGAAGGGATCATGAGTGCAGAATTGCTTCTGCCTTTCCTGTCTACAGCTTTCTGGAAGCTATGCATACATCATCAATAAAATAATCCTGTCTTCAGGTTCATTTTTTTCTCGTGAGGTTTGTTAGCCCTTACATGACATCTCAAACATGTATGCGTAGAATCATAGAATAGTTAGGGTTGGAAAGGACCTTAAGATCATCTAGTTCCAACCTCCCTGCCATGAGCAGGGACACCACACACTAAACTATGTCGCCCAAGGCTCTGTCCAGCCTGGTCTTGAACACCTCCAGGGTTGGAACATTCACAACTTCCTTGGGCAACCCATTCCAGTGCCTCACCACCCTCACTGTAAAGAACTTCTTCCTTATATCTAATCTGAACTTCCCCTGTTTAAGTTTGAACCCATTACCCCTTGTCCTACCACTACAGTCCCTAATGAAGAGTCCCTCCCCAGCATCCTTATAGGCCCCCTTCAGATATTGGAAGGCTGCTCTGAGGTCTCCACGCAGCCTTCTCTTCTCCAGGCTGAACAGCCTCAACTTTCTCAGCCTGTCTTCATATGCGAGGTGCTCCAGTCCTCATATCATCCTCGTGGCCCTCCTCTGGACTTGCTCCAACAGCTCCATGTCCTTTTTATGTTGAGGACACCAGAACTGGACACAATACTCCAAGTGAGGTCTCACAAGAGCAGAGTAGAGGGGCAGGATCACTTCCTTTGACCTGCTGGTCAAGCTTCTTTTGATTCAACTGCAAAGCTCATTTTGGTCCTTGAAACAACCATATTCAGAATGGTTAGACTTTCTGCAGAAAGCACAAGTGTGTATGCTGCCCTGCTTACTGATTTCTGACTGACCATTTCTTAAATAGTTTTTCTCCTTCTGAACTGGAACTCCTTGCTGGTGTTTCTATTCTGTTTTGTGTTTTCTTCTTTGCGGAGAGAGGTTTTGTGGTACTTCTTGTCTGGGTAGAGAATTTAGGCAACATGTAGAAACACATGAAGCTGGAAATACTTCTCAGTTTAGATAGGCATCTGTACCTGATGTGTGGACACACATGTAATACTTTGCATATAATAATACTAAGTTGCATTGATGTGTATTCAGACATGAGGCTTTTTCATACTTGGGTACTTTGATATTTGTGTGCCATCTTTTCCTCTTTGCTTCAGCTTGACTGCAGCTTAAAACATTTATTTTTTTTGTGGAGACAGTTGGTCAAGGACTTATAGAGGCAGAACAGAGTGAGGCTGGATCCTTTGCTCAAGCTGTGTTATGATGAGAGGATGGATTTGTCTGGTGAGAAACAAAACGGTAACCCCAGAAGAATTACTTGGACATCTCCAAGTTGTACCACTAGCTTGTTATCCCTGTGGATTTTTTTTTTTTTTTTTTTTTGACTGCTAAGAATATGGGTGTTTGAAAGCACTGACTGGGAATCAAATTCATTTTTGCTATTCATCTTTGTTACATCCTTACAGGAACTTTGTAGGTCCTTATGATAAGGTAGCATGGATTTTGAAGCAGGTCGGTGTTTTGTTTTAGCAAGTGGCAGATTTCATTCTGTAACTGGAAGATACCAGTATGTAAGTGCACTTGGATAGAGAGAGGATTTGTGGGTTAATTCTGCTTTCGAAGCTTAGAAGTATAGTCTTGCAGTTAAGAACATGATAAGTTTTTATATTTGATCTTAGTTACTACTTTGTTATCTAGTAAAGAAATTCTATTCAGATCAGGAGTCAAACATCCCTCTTAATTGTTCCTGATACTACATTGATATTAGAGGCCCTAAGCAGACCAAGATCACCTTGTACCTGACAGTGTGTATATATATGTACTGAAGAGATGGTATCCTAGTCTGATTTTTTTTTTTTTTTTTTAGTGTAGTGTAAATAAACAGTGATATAACGGGGCGACGTCAAACTTCTTAGCATGATTACTGCCTCCAGTCTCTAACCTGGAGATATGCATACCTGCAATACAGGCAGCTGGGGGAGTCGGCTCTCATATATTGTGAAGGGGAATCTACCTCCTTTTCTGTGGCTTCTCTCCTCCCTGTGGCATCGTCTGTAGTTAACTCAAGCCAGCAGCACTGAGTAGGGGGTGACAGCACTGGCAGTTGTTGGTGTCCTTTCTGGTGTGCTTCCTTTCCTGCTCCCCTCCCTGAGAAAAACAGTGTGATCCTTCCTGCTTGACAGGAGTCATAGATTGTTAAACTGATCCAGCTTTAAGTTCGTAGGTGTGTTCACAAGTTGTTTCTCGTATTATTTATCTTACAAACCCTCTCTGTTTGTGGTACTGTTTATCTACATCCCCTCCTCTCTGCTTCTGCATAGGCAGCTGGAGCAGACTTTGGTGTAGCTCCCCAGGTGTTGTGCTCATGTGCCAAAGCCGTTTGCTCCCACTAGCCCATGATGGTTTGCTTTGCGCTGCCCTGCCGAAGGATGTCCTCCTGTATCAGTACAATGGTTAACCTGTTGTAAGCATTTCTTTGCAGCAGTGTTTCATTTATATCTCTCTAGCCACCTACATATCAATGCAGACTTGATTTTAGGGTTTTTTGTGAACATTTTGACTTCTCTATATGTATGGTTTCTGAACTCTGTTTTCAATTAAAGGAAAAATAGGATCTTTTTAATATGTAAAAATTGGGATGTGTAGATGGATTTGGAAACACAGGCTACTGTATTTTCTTTTCTTCTGCTTTTCCTGCTGTTACTTTGATGCATGTGATTCAAATTTTTTAGTCAGAAGCCCTAAGTGTTTATTTCTAGTCCCAACTTCATAATGTAAAGGTTCTCATTCTGTACAGTTCTTACCCCTGCAAGATCTTTCTTGGGACAGATGAAAGTGCTTGAGAAAATAGAAATTTTGTTTCTTGGTCCTGAGAGCTAACTTGGTTGCAGCTGCTAGACTTGAATGAACCATGTAAGTCCAGCAACTGGAGAGACAGAGGTATTGTAAATGTGAATGGTGCTTATGTCCCTGTCAAGCATACATTTGCAGTTAGTTACGTTTAGTTTTGTAGCTCAGGAGGACTTGTTCTCACTGATTCTTTTTTCAGATTGCTTTTAATGTAATGTTGCTTTTGGTGATGAAGGTTTGGTTTTCTGGAGGTTAGTGTTGCTGTTGGCAGGGTGATGTTCTCTTTCCAGATGGAAACTGTTGCCTACTTCTATTCTTCTGGAGGAGATGGGCAGGGGAGGCTTGTGTGTGCCACCAAGCCTGTCCTGAGGCCATAGGAACTAAGTTCACTCCTGGAACTTTGACTTGTGTGTTGCAATTGGCATTTGAGCTGGGAATGAAACTTGTATTTATTGCTGTTGTGCTTCTGAAGCAAAGATTGAAAGCATAGAGATGTTTGCAAGCGAACTTGGAAAAGCAGTTTTAGGAACTGTCCCAGAAGAAGTCTATAAGGAGAAGGAGGAAGAAAATATGCCCTAGCACTGGAGGAGGTTTACAGAGATCCCAGATTGTATATCTACACATCACCGGTGGCTGTGAATCCTAACTGTGGCTCTGTGGCTTGATACTTATTTATTTTATTTATTTTAAAGAGCCAGTCTAACATGAGTCAAGACTTTAAGCAATTACAATTTTACTGTCCAGAGGAAAGAACCGTTGCTGACAGAAGAAAAAGTTTACAAATGCAAGGATTATTTTTTTTTTTTCTTCTCCTCCTTAAAAGCTTGCAAAATGTATTAGATAAGACGTTCAAGTAGAAGTAGATCTGTTAAATACATGAGTGTGGCCATAGTTAGCCATAGTAATGTTTGTGCCAACTGATGAAAAGAAGGAGTTTGATGATATTTAATAGTCAAGTGTAGACGAACTGACTCATAAAAATATTGTAGAGTATGTTATTTTGGATATTACTAAGCATTAAGTTTTAGAGAATGCATGTGTGGCTAACATTTGATTTGGGGAAGATGTACTAAGTCAACCAGAAAGAAATAAATCAAATTTATAATTGCACATGTCTTTAAACAAGGCTGCAGTGGAATGACAGGAAATAGGATGGATGTTATTGTGTGGAGAATTGGTAAGGTAACCCTTTGTCTTTTTAGATACATAGATTCTAAAAGCTGGTATAATGGTGGAATGTTATAATGGTGCTAGGTGGAATAATGAAGCTCTTTTCAGCTTCCCAAATTGAAGATGCATTTTAAAATCCTGAGCTCTGTTCTCCATCTGTACTTGAGAAGGTGAGTGTATGAGAAGGTGAGTGCATGAAATGGAACACCTCATTCATTGCTTCAGCATTCCTGTGCTCTCCTCCCACACATCTGTGTTGAGCCAGGCTCTGGGCTCTGGCCCCAGTGCTGCATCCATCCCAGCAGCTCTCTGAGCCAGCTGCTCATGCACTCAGCTGGGCTGTAGAGGCTTCGCTCTGGGGGGGCTCATTTGGTCCCATGAGATCATCTTTGGTATGCTCTGGAGATCTAACTGTCAGCATGTTTGCTGTCTGCAAAATGGAGAAATAACCATGGCAGTGAAGAAAGCCTTAAGCAATAGGGTCTTAAAGCATAGGAGATTTTTTTTTTCTTGGCCATGTGTGCTTGCTCTGTGTGTGTATTGCAACAGTTGATGGGAACCTTCTGGAGAGCCTGCCTAGCTTGTTCTGCTGATTTAGGTCTTCCATATTCTATCCTTTATTTCCTCTGAAGGCTGTCGTGGCTGGCCAGACTTGCTTCAAGACGTGCTGTTGAAGAAGTGAAGTTTTAAACGAGCTTGCTGCAGGAAGGAAGGAAGAACAGACCAGTGCTCCTCTGGAACACTCCAGACTTGCTGTTGTTTCACACCTAGCTCTCCATGCAGCAATGCACAGTGGCTTACATCAACTCAGCTGTGCAGACTCGTTCTCTCTGCCTTGGTTTAGGAGCTTCAGATATCAAGGAAAAGCTGCGTGACTGGAGAGAAGATAAAAAGCGCTCAGATTTCCCACACCTCTGTATCTGGTTTCCTTGCCAGTGGCTGTCGCGTGAGATGTTGATACCGCTACACCCAGTCCTGCACAGTTGTGCCAGTGCTGGATGTACTCCAGCTTGTTGAAGGAAATATTATTCTTTTTATCCCTTCCCTGAGGGCAAAAGTCCTTCCGTGGTCCATTTAATTACTGCAGGTTATTGTGATTGAAATTTCCACTATAACAACAGGTGCCAGGAATTGCAGTGTGGTTTCTTCTGAAGTCTGACCCTGCCCTTACTGATTTTGCTGGCATATTTGGGTTGGTAAGGAAGCCATTTCTCCCCCTTCTTACCAGCATAATTCTGTCAACAGAAGCCCAGGTGTAGCTGCACTTATTCCAAGCACGAAAGTCCTCTTGATGCTGTTGCTAATCCTTGTGCAGAGTCTTCTGCCAAAGTAAGCTGCGTCTCGGCTAGGCAGTGGCATTTACTGGTATGGCAAAAGTAAGCCATCAAATCCTTTCCAAGACCCTGAAGCAGGCACCCAGCATTTTAGCAGTGTGTGGATGAGATGGCTTCAGAGTGAGCTCCAGTTTGGATTGAGTTTGTTAGCTGGAGTCATAACTTGAACAGCCCTTCCCTGTTGCAGCTGGGCAAAGTTATGAAGGGGCTGTAAAATCCCTATAGCATATATAGGGAAGATTGTGGAAGCTGCATCACAACTTCCAAAAGTTCAGTTTGCATTTACCTCACCCTGAGCAGGCTGGGAAAAGGAGACCAGTCTGTGGAGGAGGTTGTATGCAAGAGAGGTTTTGTCCTGGAGAGGTATGCTGACTCTGCAGTGTTGGCAGGATATATTTATTAACTTCTGTTGAGCTTGTATTGTCATGGGCTTGCTGTTATCGGTTCCTGTGGTAGCTAGTCACGTCTAGACGGTGGTGTAACAATGTACCATTAAATCATGCTTGGGATCTTTCCAGCCTTGCACAGGAAACTTGGTGCTCTGTGCAAAGCAAATGTCCATAGGCGTAATCAGAAGGCTGCCTTCCCATGTGATGTGATGTGTAACAAGTTCAGTGCCTACAGCATCTCAGCAGGTTACAGCTGGAAGGAAGTTGAATGTTTTTATTTTTGCATTGAGTAAACAACTTCTTTCTAAATGTTGGTTATTTGCATTTTACCAGTGTAGATTTATAAGGGAGAGGAGTGGGTTGGGGACTTAAGCACCTTCATTCTCTACTGCAGTATTGACATAGATCATAGAATGGTTTGAGTTGGAAAGGACCTTAGTTCCAGCCCCCCTGCCATGGTCAAGGACACTTTCCACTAGACCAGGTTGCTCAAAGCCCCATCCAGTCTGGCCATCTCTGTAAAGTGCAACACCCATCACTATTTTCTATCACAGAGTTGCAGCATGTCCATAATTTCCAGACAGAGATCAGGTCTGGGTTATTATTATTATCACAGCAGATAGCCTGTGCCTTCATTGGCATTGCTGTTCCTTGATCTTACTCTAATATGCAATATGGGTCTTGATTCACCATCTTTTACACATGCCTAAAAGATTTTGAAATCTGATAAGGGTTCAGGCCCTCTTTGGTAGCAGTAAACAATTGCAAATAATACAGCCGTGTGTATGTGTGTTGACTGTTTACTCTTTTAAGCTCTCTTTGATCTTGTCATGGCTTCTGGCAAGAGAAGCGATCAGCATGTACTAGAGTGCTGTGCTTTTTGGTGTACCCTGACATGCCTGCTTTGGCAGAAGGTTCCGCAGCATCCTTGGGGCAGGGACTGCTGCAAGGACCCTGTGCCAATAACCAGCAGATTTCCAGAGACTGACGTGGGAGAGGCCAAGAAGGCCATCCCAGCTATCTCTTTTCCAGCACAACTCGCTCTTACCACTTGATGATTTATTTATTTTCTCTGTTTTTCTGATGACCTCTATAAATATCTGAAACTTTGGGGAGGGTGAATTTCTTCCAAAGCACATAAGGGTTTTGATGAGGTGTAGGACCCCATTGATGGAAATCCCAGGTGGAATGTTCAAATTTCCTGACCATTATGCAGTCCCTTCTGCGGCTTAAACACTGCCATAGGATCCCCTCATTCCCCTTCCTTTTTGTGTTCCCTGTGCCACACATGTTCCTGGGGAGGTAGCTTTACAGGGAAGATAATGTCTTACCTTTAGTCTGTTGTGTGGCAAGTGCTGATTAAGACATCAAGCTCTAGTGACTTGACCATGCTTCAGTATTTGTCCATATGCTTGCACAAGTGCAATTCTGTGTATGTACTCCATTTAATTTTTTTTTTCAGTCTTCCTGGAAATAAATTATAATTGACTTTCCAAGTAAAAACATCTACATTTTTATAATTTTTCCCCTCATCTCTATGCCAAGTGTATCTTGGCTCTACCCGGAGACCTGATTAAAAATGTTAAAACACACTTACCAGTGTGCAATGGCTACATTTATAGCATCTGACTTGAATGTTTGTTTCATAGTCTGGGTTGTAACAATCTGATTCTCAGACTGCCATTGACGTAAGTTTAATAGGAAAATTCAAATAGAACCTGTATTAGATTTTCACTATTAAGTTAACAGTAAAATCTTTCTACAGATGCCTTATGTAGACAAGGCTGTTAACAGAAATATTACATTAATGAAAATCAGGCCTCTAGAAACAGACTAGCTTTTAAAAAAAAAAAATAAAATTTTGTTTTCTATGTTTTAGTTCACAAAAATATTTCCTTTTTATTAGTGCTAGTGGTTTAGATGTTAAGTATTGGGAGAAGGCAGCTCTTGGCCATTTGTGGTCATGTTGAAAATCTATTAGCTTTTCCAGAGCTGGAGAGCTCTTCCAGAAGTCTTCATTTGACTGATTTCATTGCTCTTAACCCCAGATTTCCTCCTTGGTTTCTGTGCTACACCATGTTTATCAGCTCTTTCTTAACCTACTTGTG
This sequence comes from Nestor notabilis, assembly GCF_000696875.1. Classification (NCBI taxonomy): domain Eukaryota; kingdom Metazoa; phylum Chordata; class Aves; order Psittaciformes; family Psittacidae; genus Nestor; species Nestor notabilis. Next base: position 92,876 of record NW_009911601.1, on the reverse strand, counting down.
GTGCTCACAAGGTACTGATATAACCAGAAAAACTCTGGAGGTACCAGATCAGGTCAAGGCAACATCTGTCAGGGTTTGCGCTACTTGTGGTGGCCAGTAGTCCCTGTCTCGAGGTCTGTGCAATGTACTGCAAGCAGATAGTGTCCTTTTAGAGGTCAATAAATTCTGGTGTAGACCAGATAGGTGGCTTGCCCATACTTAAACAGAAAATCCAGGCATGGACTTACCAAAGGATTTGCAGAGCATTTTGCCTCCTCTGTTAGCATTACTTAGCGCTTTTATGAGACATGGTATGACAAAACCTTTTCTTGCAGTCTTCATTGAACAGACTATTTTCCTCATCGTAGAAGATTGGCCTGGAAGGGACTTTTGCAAGCTTGTTTAGTCTTTTCTCCTGCCGGTGGTAGGACTGACTCTACCCAGCATGTTCCTAACCAGTCTCAGTTACACTGCGGGTGCTCCACCAGTGGGTATCACTGTTCTAGCAGTTCAGTGCTCCTCTTCCACCAACGCTGCCTCCATGGTCAGCCAAAATCTCCCAGCCTGCAGGCTTCCAGTGGTCATACAAGGCCGTTTGTTCAGTCTTTTTAATGTATATGAAGGCTGTTGCCATGTCTCTCCTTGGTCTCGTCTTTCCTTCCAGCTTTCACAGTTTTCTAGACACAGGCAATCAGCTGTTAGGAAAAGTCTTGGGAAAGTTTTTGCAGGTCATTTCATTATTTTCAGCACAACCTTAGGTACTGATGTGGCCTTGACTGCATATCACAGCAGCAAAAGATAAGCAAGAAGGGTTTCTGGGCTGCAGTTCTATGGCTAGTGTGCACCATCTGATTTTTTGAACTGCACTTAGGGTGTGTGTGGGGAAACAGTTTTATCGTTATTTATATGGTCTCTGATAGGATGGTGAATTCTATTCAAAGAGCCTAATAAAAGGCTGGGAGGGTTTGGCTTTGACTTGAGGAATTGAAATTACTCCAACAATACACAAATCATAGTTTATTAGCTTTACAGTTCAATTGCTGCCTAAAGAAAATTAATTATACCATCTTACCAAGATACACATTTTTTGCAGGACGACAGCTAGTTAAAATCAGATGACTGATTTATTTTTATGTAAAAGTGAACAAAAAATGTTGAAAGAAATGTACAGGGAGGAGGCTTGGAAGAAGAGAAGGGGCTTAGCTAACGACTATACACGTCTTATTACTTAGTTCTCCCTTTATAGATAAAAACTCCCCCCTTACCAATGCATTTACTTGATGTAGATGTAATAGTATCAGTGGTGATTAAGCCCCTCTTGTGCAAGGTAAGTGTATTTGTGGTAAGCGTGTTTTTCACCAGGAAAGCTGTATCTGTATGATGTTTGTCATGATTTAACTATTTGAAGAGAAGAATTGTACCTCTGGGAGAAACGTATGAGGCCCATATGTATTTTTCTAGGGATACATAGTCTTGCTCCTACAGATAAAGTAGCTACTAAAATGGATGGGGGTTGTGAATGAATACCATGTGCTACTTTGCAGTGGCTAGTATAGCGTGGTGAAATTCAAGCTGTTTCTTTCTCGAAGTTATCAGGGGGAGGGCTCACTGATGTGTCTTTTTGTGGCAAGCATCACATAGTCACAGAACACCGGTTCCCCATGAACCTGAACGAAGCCTCTACTGAGGAGAGCAAGGAAGATGTTCTGGAGGGACTGGTTATGGTCCTCAGCAGGGATAGCAGGCGTCCCTGTGTGAGCTTTAAGCACTCAGGTACACCTGTGCTATTGTCCTGTTCCTGGCATCCCTGGAGTGGATGCAGACAAGCTTAAGTTCCCAAGATGTCCATGTTACAAACTAATGGAGTAGTGCTATGCTGCCAACAGCTCTGTTTCCATGGTAGACTTTGAATCTTCTCCATTTGATAACCATGGGCCCAGACTAGCCTGGCTGCAGAGCTGAGGCTCCGTATGCACTACTATATTTCTTTTTTAGTTTCATTTTGTCTTTGCCAGCTGAAATAACAAAGATTTTAACACCCGGACACATTGCACTACTGCGTTGTAGGGATTTGTATTACTTTAGCAGTGTTAGGCAGGTACTACACTGCACAAATAGGCACAAAAGGTGGCATTAAGGGCTTTGTCATGAACTTTCAGTGTGTAAGGGCAAATGAAGGGTGCTTTCTATCTGTCCTCCCTCCACCCTCTCTTGAGAACCTAGAATTTCATGAGGTGTGTTTTGGATGAATGTAGACTTGCGTAAACACAGTTATTTTACTTGTCTGCTGCTGAGATGACAATGTTTCATTGAAATGTTTGACAGCCTGAAGTAACTGATAATTATTTCACATGTGCAGTGTTTATCTCCGTGGTACACCATGTGACAGCTCAGAAGTGACACCAACATTCAGTGTGAATCCTGCCGTTCTTCCCATCAGCTGTCTTGGTAGCCCGCAACATTTTAAAAACACTTTTTAGTTTTTACATCTGAACAGAGGCTTTCTGTTTGAAGTCACGTTAGGTAACTGTGTTTCCTTACCCTTTTTCATCCTCTTGCAGGACAGCCTGCAAAAGTACACCATGAAAGGGGGACTAAGGTTTTATATATTAGTAAAAATTGTAACTAATATTTTCAATTTTAACCACATCAGTTTGCTGGAGATCTTGTGAAAGTTTATACGTATTTATTTGAAAAGTCAAAAGGACCAACAGTATCTGTTAATGTGACTTGGGGGTAAATACAGCATGGGGCTTTCAACACAGCCTTGCCAGAGTAGCTGAATACTGTCATCCTGTTGTTCGTTTTTATTCTGTTTTCAGATTCCCATGTAACTGTGAAGATCAGTGTCCTAACCTAAAACACCATGGGGCTTGAAATTGTTTTAAAACTTGGTTAGGCATGTATAATCATCTATGCTGAATCTTGCGACGATTTCTTTTGCCTATGTAATTACATAGTCAAACTCCAATTTGTGTTCTGTTTGACTAGGGATGAGCTTTTATCTCGGGCAGGTAACCCATGTGTTGCACACGCGTTTCAAATATGAACTGGCTACACACTGGAGAGGCACTGAATGCCTATTGGGAAAGTGATTAATAGTGTATTTGCTGTAAAAGACACAAAATGCAAAAGGCAGATAGTCAGTTTGATGGCAGGTAAGAAAAATTGCTTTTTGTCCATCATATTATACTTTAGAAAAAAACAAAACCAAAAGACCTTTTGTCTGTTTACAGCTTATAGTAAAATGCACACTGATCTGTTTTCAAGTCAGATTGACTTTCTGATTTTCATGGTTAAGCACAGTGCTTCACATTATAAAGTCAGTGGCAAGCTTTAATATGTTCAGTATCTGTTAACTTTGTTAAAGTTAATTCTTTGCATTTTTGGCAAATTGACTGCTCATTTGTCAGTGTCGCCTTAATCTACAAAACAGATAGTGAGAAGCTCCTTCATCTACTTTTTCCTCTCTTTGTTTAAAGAAATAGAAAGAACAGTTTGCTGATTCCTTTTCCAAGTTTATCCATATTGTCCATACCACAAATGTCATTTTCTGTATCTGTAAAGTGGTATTAAGTTTTTACCATCAAAGGAATTTGTTAAGGCTGTAGGTATTGCCAAGGTGAGATTTTCCTCTTCACTGACATTTAGGTAGAGCACAGAATGCAGTCTTTTATTAGTAAGCCAGATGCCTATTTCTAACGTGGCTATGAATTTACCTTACTGTGCTTGGTATAACAGGACTCTTCTAGATCTGAATTATTCCAAACTTAAAACAAAAATCTTAAGAAATGTTGCAGCTATTTAGGCTGAAAATTCACTTCTATTAGCAGCTGAGATTTATTTTTCTGTTTAACTAGCCACATCTTTTGTTCATGGGAATTGGCATCCTGCTGTGGCATGGTATGTGTCCAGTAGTGAATGTGAACCTACATTGTAATGTCTGAGCAGAGGACAGCAGTGTGATTTATTACTGGACTGGGCAACTGTTGAGCTTTGTGAAGCTCAGGCAGCCCACAGAGGTTCAGGGATGGGTGACCTTGGGTTTCCCTCTCCTCCTGCAGAAGTGAAACTTGGGGCAGAGCCAGGTTGTGGGGGGCTGTGTCATGGCCTGGTACTGCACCAGGGTCTGGCAAGGCACGGTGTGTGCATGGCTTCACAGCTCTGTCCCTGGCAGTGGGCCTACACAGGCGGCTCCGGTCAAGCCCAACTTACACCATAGGTGTTTTATCAGCACATTAATTTAATAATGGCATTTCTCTTTTGTGGTGTGGGGAATGACGCAGTTGCATGTTTTTAATATTATCTGCAGCGAGCATATTGAGAGCATTGTGTTTTCCTTCTTTTCCTAATCCGAATGGTTGACTAGAGTGCTGTTGTAGTTCAGTGCAGAAATCTGAATTAGGGCAATATAATGTGACAGTTAAGGTTCCCCAGCTGCTGCTCAATGGTGATACACAAGCCACCTCAAAGTGGTGGGTGAAGGCTGCTGCTGGCTGCATGCCACTGAGCAGTAGCAGTGACTTGTGCTGTGGCAGAAGTGGATTCCCCTTTGCTCTCAGCAGCTACTGCAGAGACCCAGACAAGGCTAAGACCCGTTTTGTGTGTTCAGGATATGGGAGCAAGGCCAAGCACGATGGCAAAAGCAACTAGGTGTGAGCTGATGCTACGTGAAAACTGTTGAGGAACAAAATCCATAGGAGTCGGAACACGTGATGTAACCAGAGGCTCTTTTACCCTTGGCAGAATCACAGTAAAACACCACCTACCATCGCAGAGATCGTTCTGCTTTAACCCTGTTTTTCAGGACGGTAGCATGCTTGTAGTAATTCCTAGGTGGTCTCTGTGTGTGGTGATGTCAGCAGCTTGGGGATTTAACTTTGCTGAAGTTTACATCTGCTGACTCATCTGTTTAAAGAAGTTGATTCTTAATTTTCAGTGGGTAATAATTTTTCTCCCCTCATACAACAGTTGAGAAGAAAGAGATGGTTATGAGCTTTAGCAGCGGCTACTACAGTACAGGGTTTCCTTGCAGTCATTTAACTTACTGCATATTTTAATGGCTGCAATATACAGAAAGCCTCAGTTTCATGGTTCTTCTTGGACCTGGTCCAGTTTTTGCTGTGAAAGTACAATTCAGCAGAAGCCCTTTTAGAATATTTATTTATTTTTAGTATCCAAGAGTTCTGCATCCTCACAAGAAGAGTTGTAGCAGTGGTGCCGTGGCACTAATGAATGCCTTGATATCGCTGTTTTTTTTCCCCACTATTTTTCTCAGTGGGTAGCAGAAAGTAAAAGCACCCTTTGCTTTCCTGCTCTTAAAATCCAGTTTTTCTGCTCTTCTCTCCCTCCTCCCAACAGCCCTTTGGGAACAAGGAGGAATGGTGTCTCTGGCAAAGAAACAGGTAGGGTTTGGTTGGTAAGTGGAACTGATTTAATTAAATCTCCTTTTCAGCCTCATAATGGCTTCTTTCAAGAAGGCAAAGGAGTAGGAATGTGGCTTCTGATTTTTTTAATTTTTTTATTTCTTACTCTTGCCTTTTTTCCCTCCCCACAGTCAATGGGAGTAAAGTGGCTTTCTAAACAGAATGCTTTTTCTCCTGACAGCTTAAAAAATAGGCTATGTTAGAATGTATGTCTAATTTCGATTAACTCATCTTTGCACTCTTGAAAATGTTGGAGCAACCTTATTGCATGCATAGCATTTGCTTTAGATGCATGCCAATGTACCAGTGAAGACTACAGATCTAACACCACCTGAAACCTCACAAGCATTGAGCAATACAAACTTAATACCACAGAAATCTGTTTCCCATCCTAATTAGCTCATGGTCTTGTATTACTAGTTTTACTCTGCCAGTGCACTTCAGTTTTGTTATCTTGGCAATTGCTGACAATATTAGCGTTACTCAGAAAACTTGGATTTCAAATTTTGTTGAAATGTTTTTTCTTGTTAGAGCCAGAATCTTTTGCAAGACTCGTGAGTTTTGATAATGCTTTTTGGGCGGGGAATAAATTTGTAAGAGTTCTGAAGGAATTGAGAAAGAAAATGTGTGCACGTGTGTGTGCAGATGTGTGGTAGGCAGCTAAGGGACTGGCTTGAGATGTGAAAGACATGGTTCAGCTTCCTGGTCTGTGTGGTACAGAGCAATGTAGGATGGAAAACTACTCTCTGACCTTTGCATTGGGTGGAGTAAAAACTCAATCAGTGGTTTCTTACCGCCAGGAGATTGCTCTGACTAATGGTTTACTGTCTCGAACTGGAAAGCGGGGATTTTTCATTTTCAGAATGAAGTTGTCTCACCGGGATCAGCTGTAAACGTTACGCAGAAAACCTGGTCTTGCAACAGATGGGATGACTTGTGTGAATAAATCTGAAGGAAATAAACACAGGAGTAAGATAGTTGTTTATGGTACTTATATGATGCCAAAGAAATACATGTACACTGGGACATGGGTAAATCTCAGATGGTTTCCTTACCAGAAGCAATATGACTTTTTTCTGACTGAGCAAATGAAGCCTGGCTCACTCTTCAGCTATATTGTTTTAGATTTTTTAACTAGCTCTGTACCACACTGCATTAAGCTGAGAAGATGTAGTCTTGGGTCTTAAAAGACTGTGCCTTTAGCTATGTGTTTGTATATGCCCATCTTCAGAGCTGGAAAAGAAGACTTCTCACTTAGTTCGCTGCTGGTTTGGTTGTTTATTTTTGTACCAAGAAAAAAAAGAGCTGTACCCCCTACAGATTGCTTTGAATTCAATGGAAAACTGTGCTGTCTGACTTAATGTAGTTTAAACTGAACAACTCTATGGCCATGTTATGCTTCTGCTCTACCAGTATGCTGTACCTCCTGAATTTCCTACATATTTGCTTTGTTGGACATCTTTTAATGCCAGCATAATTGTTATTTAACTTCTTGTCTTCGCATCTCTGTGCAGGAATGGATAGGTCAACAGATAACACATACAGAAAGTCAATGCTGAATGTGGATGAAAAGTTCAGAGCAGAGCAGAACAGCTTGTTCTCTATTTCAGAATTGAACAAGGACAATTATTTACTTGGTGTCTGCAGTTCATAATAGTCTGTTCTCTAATCCATTTAACTGCTTCAAAGAGGTAAAATTTGTGTGCAGAGGTAGATGTCTGACACAGTAAGTTGAATCTTGACATTGTTAGAGTCCTGACTCCAGTGTAATCATTTCCATGCAGACCCTCTGACAGCATCAGGTAGATCAGGTTGGTTGTCAGCTTACAGTTGTTGTAGATTGATGTTTTTGGGTTTTTTTATGTTCTTTTTTTCTCACTGCTGATAAATTAATGTATATTCCTTATGTGTGCATATTCCTATATAGTGCAATACCGTGCTTTTCTTTCCTTAGGGAAATGGCCTTAACTATGTAACTAGAGACTTTATAAATGTAGAACAGCTGTGCTCAAAAGGGAAAGGACTTTGTGTACTTCCATGTTATTTATTCACATATTCTTTTTCTTTTATCACTCTTCCCCCAAGTGATGGTGGTAGGATTTTTTTCTTTTCTTTTCTTTTTTTTTTTCTTAAAGCTTCTTTGGTGGAGAATTCAGCCTTCCCTACAAAACACCCCATTCAGGGGTTCCATGACTCATTTGTAGTTGGAATACTTACTGAGGCAGTACGAGGGGCTTGGATGCAATAAAATGAATCACCATGACAAGCTCTACGTAACAGCTGTTTGGTATATGTTCTGATACAAGAGAATGCCAAAGGAAACAATTCCTTCTTTCCTTCCTTTGGTCACTGCCCTGAAAGTGAAAGCAATTGGTCGTTAATTCTTTAGACATGTTAGAAAAACAATAAAAAATTTGTGGATGCTTCAAGAGCAAGTACTTCTTATTTTTTAAACTGGCTCTTGCGTTATCCTGTGGTACCGCAATCTGTGTAGCAAAGGTTGGGCTTAATCACTGGCTTCAGCATTCAGGTGAAGATCTATGTTAATAATAAGGTTTTTCTGGGAATCATTAAGTGTTCTTGCAAGTGAAATGGAGAAGATACTTTTTAATAACTTTTCATAAGAGGGTTTGTACTGTTAGAAGCCAGGACCTCATCCCATTCTGTTAAAGCTCATCCACCTGTGGTCGGTAGCATTTCACACTGCAGAGAAGGGAGAACAGCACATTTAAAATGGCTGGATTTTCTTTTTTTTTAAGCAGCTCAGTGAACTTCAGCCAGACAGGCTTACTGGGATTGCAGCATAACAGTGCACCCCTTTGCTTTCTTCTCTAATAGATAACCTATTTAGTTAGCACAATGGTCTGAGTGAATTTTGGCAAGTGTTTCCATTACCATTATATAGCCGTAGTATGCTTTACTCTGAGCATCATTAGAAGGTATTTTTTAATTAACTGCATGTAACTGTGTTTCAGTAATGGGAGTTTAACTGTAAAGTTAATTTGGCCAAGCTGTGCTTGTGCATAGCTTAATATAATAATACATATACACACACACACATGCTTTTTCTTGCTTGCACTTCATTCTGTCCCTCTTGCTCATCTTTATTACTGATGATCCTGTGCTGCTTCTTGGGCTTCAGTTCTGTAACTTGAGACTCCTGAAGCTGGAAAATCTTCAGAGAAAAACGTTGTTTTCTTTTTCTCAATGGAAACATCAACATGTTAGAGCTGGACAAAGTATCTCTCAACTTCTTTCATAACAGCTAGGAAGAAAGTGAGTTCTGATGACTAATCCTGCCCTTCTGGTGGAGGGGATACAGCTGGTGGTCTTGCTAGCATGCTGCATGGTGTGGTGCACAGAAAACGCATTGCACCATGAAGCTACTATTCTAGTTCTAAAGGGCATTTTCAAAACCAAATAAACCCCATGAGCCATGTGATGAGACTTAAAGCACAGTCAGAAAATAATTTGAAATCACCATTAAAAAGTGATGACACAATTTTTTTTAGGCAATGTGGTGGTGGTGGGGGGGTTTGTTTGTTTGTTTTTTTTTTTTCTTGAAATATTTTGTTACCTTTTTTATATTTTATCTAAAAAGTCTTGGGATAGCAGATCCGTGTCTCTCCCCCTCATCTCTGGCACCATGGTCTAAAACATGAAATAGTTTAACATCTGCTTATATGCATGGAAGAGAAATGACCTTGGAAGTTCTTTAAAGAAGTTCTTCACAGTGAGGGTGGTGAGGCACTGGAACAGGTTGCCCAAGGAAGTTGTGAATGCTCCATCCCTGGCAGTGTTCAAGGCCAGGTTGGACAGGGCCTTGGGTGACATAGTTTAGTGCGAGGTGTCCCTGCCTATGGCAGGGGGGTTGGAACTTAAGGTCCTTAATCTTAAGGTCCTTTCCAACCCTATGAGTCTATGATTCTAAATGAATGATCACTGTCAGTAAAGCTACAGAAAGAATGGGCCTTATAATCTATCACTTTCATCAGGAATAGTTTGATTCTGCAAAAAATTGCTGTTGGAGGGAAAATACTGCAGAAAAATACCACCAAGGAATTAGCAGTTAAGAAACCAGCTTAAAAGAATCATGATTAAAAAAAAAGAAGAAAAAGAAAAAAGGAAAGTATTCTTTTTCTCCTCTTCTGGTTTCTGAGGATCTTGAAAGTAATTTTTTCAAGCTTTTTATTTTTTAAAAAATTATTTTTATTTTTTCTCCACAAGCATGGGAACATGAGATATCTTCTAAAATAAACAAATCAAAAGTCCTGCAACTCGGGCCCTTGGATTCTCAGAGAGTCTTATAGTTCCAGCAGCTGAAGATTTAGGAAAATACTAGGCTTGTAATGATAGTCACTCCACCCAAATGGGTTAATGTCTGGGCTTCCATGGGATTACACATTTCAATTAAATGCAAGATATGGTTATGGGAGCACGGTTGTGAGCTGAGTTCCCATTACACATGCTTATTCAGATGGACAGAATTCAATTAAGGGAGTGCAAAGGAAGTGGGCAACATCAGGATGTGTGAAATCTGGAGAAATTCTTTCTTTGGTTGTTATCACTGCCTTCCTTTCTTCTTAGTGTCTTTGCTTTTACATTAGCATTGAAGCTCTGATTCATCACACTGCATTTTCCTTTCCTTGCTTTTAGGATAGAAAAGTGCCTAGATTCCCAAGCCTCTAAATCTAAGGGATCTTTGTTTCTACACCTGTTCTATCTTCTGGAAATCAAGCTTGTTCTTATGATCTTCAGGAAACTGAAAGAGAAGGGTGGGACACAATGGCAGGTATGCCAAAGGGTCTGCAGAGCCAGTGTGGCTGGGATGCAGAAGGAAACTGGAGAAAGTTTCTTGCTGCAGTGGTGCAGGTTCCCTTGTTTGTCTTCTGAGACAGTTATTTTGTTTTCTTTCTGTTTGGTTGGTTGGGTTTGGTTTTTTTGACTGTGTCAGGAGAAGCTGGAGAACTGGTTCCAAAATATTCTCTGATGAGCACACTTTTGCAGCTGAATTTACATTCAGTTCATAACCCACAGCTCTTTTCTCTCCCTCCCTAACAGCACCCAGGACCATGACAAGCCACTGTTATGAGGCGGCTGAGCTCTTCTGAATACATTTTGGAATAGATACAAGCTCATAGGCATAACGCTGTTCAGTAACAAATAATCTTTAGGTCCATGTTATCTTGGGCAACAGTTTGGTTAATCATAGAGAAGCAGAACAACTGTGTTCCCAAGCACGGTATATAGCGTATCTCCCTCTTTTGCTGGAGTGAATGATTGCTCTGCAGTCAAACTTTCACTTCTCCAGTCCTTAATGAGTGACAGGAATAATGACCTTCTGTTGTAGAGGCACAAATCAATGTCTAACAGTAACTCATGACGGCTGACTTAAGCACTTGGGTTGATGAGATTGATCTATGGCAATGAAGTGAATTATTGGAGTTGTGTGATGGAGTTGGTACGTTTCATATCCACTGTCATTCAGCTTGTTTGAACAGATGCCAGTAACATCATAGTTTTTCTTTTCTTTTCACCCAGGAATTCAGTAAATGACTTCTTTTGTATACCTTAGAAAACAAGGTGTGAGTTGCCTTGTTTTCTAACATGTGGGAGTCCATCCTTAAAATTGGAAGAATCACAATGCTTGCAGTGAATGCTCAGAACATAAAAAAATTCAGGCCCAAGCAAGAAATGTTTTATTTCCTACATAGATGGTGTTGCTATGGGAAAACATGGTCATTTGCGAGAGTCCTTTTGTCCAATCCCTACTAGTAGTTTGGGAGTCTCTATTATTTTGTTATGTCGTTCAGTTTTTCTTTGCCCTCTACCTTTTTGCTGTTGTGTGTGACAGACACCTTGAAGTCTTTCCACCCCCTGAGGAGGACCAGCTGCTTAGTTGGTAGAAGATAATCTTGTGCATAAAGCTGCTTTTCCTTGTGGAAAAGAAAATAAATCTATCGGTTTTGGTGTTTTGCTTTTTTCCCCCAGAAGTGTTTCCTTAGCATGGAAAAAGGAAAGAATCTAGTATTTTGTAGTTCAGAATTGCTCCGTGTTAAACCTCATAAAAGGGGTATGTCTGCCTATTCTATACTTTTTAATTAAATGAACAAAACAATTCTGTATGTTGTCACCCAGAAATATTACATGACTAAGCTTGCTGTGTATTTCCTACAAATTGCAACATGTATCAGAGCTGTAAGTTAATCAAAGGGCAGGCTGATTAGCACATCTTATTAACACTCTTTGATGCTCTGGGTTTAGGACACAAAATACTTAATGCCAGCAAATAGCCCATAGTGATGCTCAGAAACCTTAACCAACTGTCAGCCTGGTTAGCCCGATAACAGATGGCTGAAATGGCAGTTAGAGCCAGGACACGTAGTAGTGGGTTGTGTCGTGCAGGTAGTTTGTTAGCACCTGTACTCCTGAGGATTGTGTCGTCGTGTCCTTAATGAACATGTTAAAAATGACCGAAAGATTATTGGCTATTTATGTAGGAGAAAAGAGTGAGTGAGCAGCAAGGGGGCTGACTTGGAGAGGTGAATACTGCATTTAAGTGTAATATGCTTTTAGTTAGTCGTGAAAGACAACGTTCAGCTTCTGATTAAAATCTGGCAGGGCAGCCCTATGGCTCCTTCCCCAACCTCCTTTGAGGCTGGCCCTGTTGCTCTGCCTGTCTTGCTGGCCCTTTCACTTCCCCTGTTTCGAAGTCCTGCCAGGAATAGCACATTTTATACGATGCCAAATGTATAAATTCCTCAGACCACTTGGTCTGGGAGGAATGTACTAACGGTGCAGCTGACTGAGTTTTAATCTGGGATGTTTTTAATTTTCAGACCATGTTAATTTATTTTAATCTGAAAATTACAAGATTCTTTTAAGTTCTCCAATTTATTGCTTGTTTTAATACTTCTTATTTGCCTTTTCCTTTTTTTTTTTTTTTTTTAAATAACTAACTCCTTCCAGTCTGTGCTTACACCTCCTTTTTCTGTCTTTGATAACTGATAGAGGAGCTGTGTAATGCAGTAGATTGTGAATCACCTTGAGATGGCAAGAGCAGTGCTTGTATTCTGCTTGGGTTGTGTCACACCTGATTTTTGTTCCAGTAGCTGTTTACTGAACAGCCAGATGAGGCTCATCTCCAGATTCTTAGCACCTATTTAGAAATACTGTGGGATCTGATTTGGGGATTTTTTTACTGTTTTATGGCTCTCCTTGCTGGAAAAAGAAGGTAGACTCCAAGCTGAGGGAGCGACGGAGCACCCTGTGGTATTTTTGTTTTTCATTGACATAAGGCCTAGTTTTGGAAATTTCCTTTTAGTCTGTTTGAAGATTTTTATTTTACACTAATGCCATAGGTATCACTTATTATCCCTGCGGTATCTACCGCTAGCATGAAGCAACTGGTGTCTGCAGTCCTAGCAGCTTGCAGTCTCAGATTGAATGGGAGATAATTGAGCTCCCAGTAGACAGTTTCCATTTCTACAAAAGCTTTTGACCATATTGAATTTCTGCATCCTCTTCTTACATACTTTCTGCCTGTGTTAACTCATTTCACACAGATGTATTTGCTTCTTAATTATGGCTCTCCCCAATAGCTGTCTTTTCTTCCTGACTGCTGTGACAGGAAAGTATGACTGTGACAAAACTTCCACTGTGATGCCGTTAGTAGATCTATGATGCAATTGCACCAGCCAAGGACAAACAGTCAATCAGATAGCAAATTTACCAAAGCACTGCAAACCTGGACCCACAGACGGCACGGGTCCATTCCTTCCCAAGGTCAAGGCTGAACACCCTGCTGCTCCAGCAGCCACAGCGGTATGGTTTGGAACTGGGAGTTGCTGTCTGAACATCAGGGCTGGCTGTAGCAATATGTGCAGCAACCAACCCAGAAATATGGGCACCAGTAAATTTATCATCTGCTTTGAGGGGTGGTGCCAGCATAGCCAGTCAATACCTGGAATTAAGAGAGGCTGCTAGAGCAGCTGTAAGTCAAGGAGCTTCACAGAAGGGGGATGAATAAATCTTTGGTTCCTGCATGTCAGTTGGATTTTTGTGCTGTCTAAGTTTTATCACACATGTAGTTGGGGCCTTTTTTTTTTCAATAGGCCCTTTTCCAGCTCTTGATATAGTCTCAACTCTGTTTAAATTCTTTCTCAGAAACAAGAAGATAATTTGCTGGTTTTAGTCGTCACAGATTACTGACTAGTTGTTGATGTAGAGGCTGCCTGCTGGGTGCCAGTACGGGCTTCATATTGGCTGGTGGAGAGGGACAAGCTCTGCTTTGTTCTGTCCTTTTTCAAACCTCACCACCAGTATGGTGGGCAGATGGCAGAAACACGAGCCCTGTGTAAATGAAACCACGGTGCTTGCTGTGAGAAGGTTTGAGGGATGGAGAGCTGATGGTCTGTGAGGAGGAATGGCTTGCTGAAGGGCAGTGAAAGCCTGGATTACTGCAGTGTATTGCAAAGGATGGGGGTGGTAAAAATTTTCGGCATTTTCTGAAAGCAGCTAATTATGACAGAAACTTTGACCAAAAACCATCACAGGTCTGTTGAATGTAATGAAAAGCAGGGCCACCACCATGCCTCCAGTCATGCTGGCAAAGAACAAAATTCGTATTATTTCCTTCTCTAATCACATACCCTGTTCCTGTAATGATGCTCTTGATGAGGCCACTATAGTAGGTGAACAAAACAATGTTGCCCATGCTTTTGTCCTGCAGAAATTGCCTGTTTACAGTACATGGAAGATTTAGTACAGCACGTTGTGACTTTGCACGTTAGGTAATTTTGTAAATGTCTCCGTGGCGCCTGTTTAAATGCATTTCTGTGCTGTTTGAGTTCTGTGGACGGACTAATTCATTCTAGTCTTCACCAGATGTGAATTCACAAGGAGAATTTGCAGTAGGGCAGGACAGCCGGTACGTTTGGAAAAACTCTTCAGCTGTGTGCCCATCTCAGTTATGGTTGTTCCTCTGCCAAGTTGTACCATTTAGGGGGGCGGAGAGGCTTTCATGTCATTTTTCTCAGTGATGAGGTCTAAGATGACTTGTCCATGTGTGGTTTAGTATATAAATACATAAACATTGGAGACTTTAGGCCAGCCTCTAGCCTTTGGGGGCTGGGAGCACATGTGTCTCAAGAATTGGCTCAAGTAAAGCTAAGACTAGATTCCTTGAGTGTTTGCTATACCACTCTCAAAAATCAGCATCATTAACTGACAATACAGCATTAAAGGAATACCAGTCTTTATAAAGTTTACATGCTAGAAAAAAGCAGATAGGATTTTATGTGGCAGAGCTGCCTGATGACCCATCTAGGGACAGGCCATTGCCCTTCTAAACTGGGAAGTGGGAGTAGAGGGATATTTTATCCCTGGAATTCATGCTGTTGGTGCCCAAGTCATAGTATGCTGTCCTAGGACAAATTCCTTGTCATCCAGAAGCAGGATAATTTGGTTGAAGCTGTACTGATATGTGCTGTACAATTATTTTGACTGACTAATTTATTGCTGTTTCTTCTTTTCTGTTTAGGCAGCTAGACACAAAAGCTGAAACTGGAACAAGGCCACATGGTTAACAAAGCCTAAGTCAATGACTTTCTTTGTTGTACCCCCATGTTTGTTTGTTTGGTTTTTTTTTTCTCCTTAACGAAGTTAGGTAAAATTGAAGAGGAAAAGATGCTGCGGTAATTTATTACGTTCTTGAAGACAAATACGGAATATTCAAGTATGTCTCCCCATGCTCAGGAAAAAAAAAGAAAACAGAAAGGGTCAAGCGAGCAGGAGTGTTTTGCCTCTTCCATTGTGTGTGCTCCTCTGTATGGAACTTCATGCTGTATTACAGCAATTCACACTTTGACAGAGTTTTCAGAAGCCCTGTTTTGAGTAAATGTTTAACTTGTAATAAATGCTGTATTGTTCTAGCCAAACAGCAGTACAAACGTGTTACCATTTCCAGCATGCACGCCTTGTTCTTCTGTGATGCTTTTGTTAAATGAAATCAAAGTACATTAGGTACTCATCTGAAAGATAGATGTGGAATTCAGCCAGCAGTCTTGGTAGTCAGCTTCATCTTTAGTGTAAGAATTTCACTGCCCATGAACTTGTCCTGTTACATATCTCTTCTTGCTAGTTGTGTTTGAGAACAGGCCCATTTTCTGCACATGGTCCCATTGGCCTGGGACCATCTGTCTTGTCCATAATTCTGTGATGAGTACCATCACATTGTTTTCTTTTCTCTCCAGATAGGACCAGAAAGTAGAGTGTCTGGGTGATACTTCGGTAGTCAAAGGCTGAGATGGGCTGTATGGAATTGTAAGTGTCCCTGAAGGTGTGGGGGAGAGCTCTGATAAAGCAGATCGGCAGAACTGAGTTTCATTTGGAGGGTAGAAAGGGAAAGTAAGGATGCTTCAGAGACCATAAAATAGAGCTACTATTTCGGGAAAGGGAGAATGTTTGGTCTAGCCGGTGGTTGCCTCTAAAAATACTTTAAATATCATGTGAGTCAAAACCAATACAGGCTATATGCATATTTACCAAAAGGAGAAAATTAACCATCAGGCATCTTGCCTTTCAGAATATTTCACTGTAGGTGAAAAACATTGTTATCCCCCATGTTTGTTAAATTTCCCATGAAAAATGTGGTTAGAGTAAGTCTGCAACTGTGAGCCCTAAAGTACATTCTAGACTTGACAGCCAATGTGTGAGAATAGCTCTGATACAGAGGTTTCTGCTGTCATCTTTTCCTTTCTGCTGTTGGGCTGTTGTTTCTTATTTTCAGGAAGGAGATTCAGGAACAAAGCATGTTCATGGGCAGAACCCCTTAAAGCACATAGCTTGATTGTGAGGCACAAAAATGAGTACTCCTAGAAATGGACAGATCTATGATTTAAGCCAAAGCTATTTGGTATGTTTAAACAATGCCCTTGAATATGGAAAAGCCTGTATTTCTGACTGTTGCACATCAATTGCAGAATTGAGCTCTCCCCAAATAAGAGCTGGACTTGCTAAAAACAAGATGGTAAAGATGAGAACTTGCAGTGTATTCACTCAGTAAAAACAAGTAATGTAGAGATAATGATTATGGAAATTCCAGCACAAACACCTTAGTGGCTTATTATATTACTGGATATTTGTTCTTTGAACCAATGAAACAGTGCTTCAAGGGGGATTTTTTTTTTTTTTTCAAAGGCAGTAAGTGTGGTGTTTGTAAGATGCAAACTTCAGCAGCATCAAAACATTTTTAAACTAGACTGCAAGGTTGCCTAGAAGAGATTGGCCTTTTGCTCAAGGAATTGAAGCAAGCAAAACTTTCTACAGCTTGCATTTTCCTAAGAATTTAGTGGTGAATAATGGGTATTAGTAATCCAAATCTTACACTCCTGCAGCACTGTAAATACAATGAGAATAGAGTACTCTTTTAAGTTAGGGCGTTTTAATTTCAGGCTTTTTTCCTCATGAAAGCAGGGCGGTGTAAGCATCAGTAACACACACATGATAACAGTGTAATGAAAATTTCCTCATGGTCCTTTCTGTTATTGAGTCAGCTAGTAGAGGTTGGATGGGGGAATGGATTTATCCAGCTATTGCATCACCAGCATGTGGCTAAAGCAGGTGTAACTTAGTCTTGAATACGTAGTCTGAATGCATTTTGCATCTGAATTTGTCCAGTGATTTGCTGAGGATTTGAGGTACTGCAATCTTTCTTCCTAATGTGATAAATCAGTGTTGTTTATGATTCTGATTGATGGCCCTCTCTTTCTTAGTGTGTTGGATGCTTTCTATACTTCATTTTTGCTTCTATATGGAAAAATATTTTTAAACACACTTTCAGGTTTGATCGAATGAGCATCCAGTATTGCTTAAAGAAAAAGCCCTCCCCCATCTGCACTCCTTTTTCTCAAATATTAGCATATTAGTGCATTACCCCTTTCAGAATTGTTCTGTTCTTTTCTTTAGAAGTGAAAGATCATCATTAGATAGTGATGCTTCTTAATATAAAATTGTCTTTATAACCTGCTACACAGTAAACAAACTGCATCTAAAAATACTCTGTTGGACCATCTGATAAATTGGACAGTATATAAACAGATCAGTGTCTTTATGAAATCCTGAAAAACAGCCATTCGGATCCAGTGGGGCTATATATCTGAAAGACAGGAAAAAAAGTATTATATGCTGAAGCTTAAGGTGATAAACTTGTGCGTGTGTTTTCCAGTCCAAATGAACATCCATTAGCCATAGTCATTGTTTTCGTGGCCAGGCTGTGTCACAATGACAGCTTTCACAGTTTGAGAATTCTCCAAAAGACAAGCTCTTCAGTCTCATGCCCATACAGTGGGACCAGTCTTGGTGGCTGTTGTGGGAATACACCTATGGATGTGTAAAGAAGGGGATGTATGTGGGAAAGAGAGCTATGGCTGAAGCCTGAGGAAAGACAGGAACTTGGGATGTATTACCAAGCCTGCTGGTCTTTCCCTCACTGCAAATGCCAGGTGTGACTCTTTGATCTTGTATTTATTAACATAAATGTACTACCTACACCTAATCAACAACTAGCGCACTTGACCCTTCCCATTACAGTAACCCACTTTGGCAAGCAGAGTAAATTGCCTGTGCCCATTCATCTTCTCCGAGGAGAGGCTGGAGAACAGGAACAAGCAACAATGGTTTTGCTGCCTTAACAGCCTTGTGGGAAGCACTCAGGTGATGAAGCTGGTATAAGTGTCTGTGTTTCTTAAACTTGACTTTATTTTACTTCAAACTATTGAGACTTTAAATTTTTGACTGTATTCCACTGTCTCTGAAAGTTGCGTGCTCTGCTAGTGTATGGCTTGGTTTTCAGCAAGCAGGACTGGGCCTTTAATAATTTTTCTAGCTGGAAGAACAACAGTGAAACTGAGCTGCAGCTTCGCATACGTGGTTTCTGCAATTAAGGGCTGCAGCTGTTCTACTTTTTTTGTCTCTGTGACGCAAATCAAAGTGCAGCAATGGTATTGCCTGAGGGAAGAGAGAAAGCTACTTGCTTGCTTCCCCATGCTGATAACTAAGCAGTGATGACAAGAAACTGGGGCAAAGGAAAGTTCAAAAGCAGAATCTAAATATTATACAAGACTGAAGAAACACAGGTGCCTCTTCTTTGGTGCAAAAGGGAAATAAAACTCTGTGAATATCAGAAGAAATAATCAACCACCCAAAGGAAAATATGTAGGATTATAAATTTTCTGTCGTTCAAATGAATTCTGACATGTACAGTAGTTGGAGTCTGTATATGATCAAATACATTACAATCAGCCCCATTTTAAAAATGATTTATTTTTACATAGTGATTTCAACCTTAAGAACCTCGGTTCTCTTGCTCTCTCATGTGAATTCCTTTTATTATATGTGCTTTGATACCAGCCTGAATGATGAGGTCCTAGTCAGTATCCTTGTGCTCTTCTTTCATGCGTAGCTCTCCAAATGTCCTCTGCAGGAAATCATCAGGAAACAGAGGTATCGAGAGCATGAGGGGTGTTGCTTGTCTTAAGGTCAGGCAGCAAGCACAGGAGAGGGTTCAGATGCCCTGATGTCTTGAATCACAGCCCATTTATTGCTTTCTCCATTAACTTTTTAATTGATTTGGGAGGCTATTCCAAGTTTGTGTATTTGTTTGCTTGCCTTAACTGAACTTTGTAAGTGTTTTATTAAAGATAAGTTTTGCAGATTTGATATGGAACTAAAATGAGACATCAAAGGTGCCTAAACAGTGAATGCAAACTTCTGCCAGATGATCTAGTGAATTCCTTTCTGCTGGTTGTTGCTTTCTGTGTGCCCCTGCCATGGCAGCAGGCAGCTTCATGGAAGGGGAGGAGTTGCAGGACTAAGGCATCCAAGGCTTTACTCAGAACCTCCTCTGCTCTGGTGTCTCACATGGACTCTTTCCATCCCTACGCCATTGCTAGCTTCTACTGCCTCTCATTTCTGACTCCTTAGCCTGAGCAAGTGGGAACAGCAATCTGTTTTTCTGTCCCTGGCCAGCATAGTCCTCCTTGAATGGTGCCACAGCTCCCCACCACATCTGTGTTCCCTCCTTGTTTCTTTTATTTCAGTCCTGTTTCTCCTCCTCTATTGCATCTCATAATTCCAGCATCTCTCTCTCTTTTGCATTGCAGTGATTTTGTTGTCTTTGCTTTTATGTCCTTCTCTTTAAGCTTTCCCCACCATTTTCTCCCAGATAAAGAAAACATTTATACCGTTATTTCTTTCCATAACTGACTGTGGTAAGTGCTCAGGGTGGAGAGGGAATCAAACTCTGTTTTAATGCATAGTCCAAGATCTACCTTGCCCACCAAAGCTTTAATCTTTTGGGGCACCTCATGTAGTTTATTCCATCCCTGGATCAAGTCAGGCAAGCGTGAGATCTTAGCAGCAGTATTGGATGTTTTAATGGGTCTTTTTAGTAGTAATTTTGAAGTACTATACTTTCATTATCTTGTAACTTGGTCAATCTGGGGGAGCTTGTGAGAGGGACAGCAAATGACATGTCTGATACCATAGCCCCCTCCAAACTCTCAAATTCATGATCTGAAACAAGGCGTATGAGAAAGCAGGTTCTGTTTTTCACATGGATAAAATATTGTTTCCCTGTCATCCTGTACAGTGAGCATTCAGCTACCCATATATATAATCCATAAGTATTATGGCCATATGTATATGGATTATGTATAGGGGCAAATAATGAAGAATCAAGGATTTCAGATGTGACTTAAAATAAGCTGTATCATGGAAAGTGTTGGGCCACTTTCTGCCTAGTAGCTGATGCTACTAGCCCTGGCTGTACTACAGTTGCTTGTGAATCAAGTACAGAATTGAGTCAAAGCTTTTTCTTGCGGTGGTACTTGCATCAGCAAAACCCACACGCTATAATAGAAAACAAATCCACGTTTACTGCAAGGCTGGGATTTAATTTTTTTTTTTTAATTTTTTTTTCAGCCAAGCCAGAAATAGATTTTAGACTTTTAGGATTGAATAATTACCATTGATCTAATTAGTTTACAGTGTTTGACTTAAGGAAATAGTTTAGAAATATGTTTATATGTTTGCTACTAACAATTTTATGGGTAATAAAGAGGCTTGTTGACTCTGTTGCTGGAAGCTGGATTTATGTCTTGGTTTTCATGGCTGGAGGCTGGGGGAGTACGAGTGCTTTATAATGGTACCTTTTGGGCAAGATCCAGAAAAGTACTCAGGAGCTTTTCAGTCATCTGAATGTTACTGGGTAGCCCACAAATGACCTACCCACACTTGTAGTTATTCTTCAGTCCTAAAGCATCATAACTTTTCACCTATGCTGTCCCTGCTCTTTAAATGCAGTTTACTCAGGCTGATGCAGAAAGGATTTCTGAATTCTGAAGTTCCTCATTTTGGTAGCTGGCAGCTCCTCTTAATGTGTTGCCTTACAAGCATAGTTTCACAAGACTTGACTTTTAATATGATTTTTATACTCAGATGTAGTTTAGGGTGATAAGGCAACATTCCTTTCTACTTGATGCGGTTGTAATCATAATGGCAAGTGAAGCTAGGACTGCAGTTCAGACATTTTTGGGACTCCCGCCCTTTGCGAGGAGAAGGTAGACCTTCTGATGTATACTGAGTATTTATTAATGATATTTTCTAGTATTTGTTTTCCATCAGTTCTGCTCTCTTTAAGTTAGTAAAGTAATGAATAGTGATTAACTTTATTATGGCAAGTCAGTATCAAGCCTAATAGTTCCTGTTGTAAAATGCTTTAATATGAACTTCAAAAGCAGTATTAGAATTTATTAGTCAGTCCTTAAAGCTGATTGATATGCTGGGGATTTTCATAGAAAAAAATACCTAAATGGGATGCATACACTGCTAGCCTGATTTCAATAAATTTTAAAACTTTTTCCTGCTGTTTATAGTTATAATTGGGTGTTAAAGACTTTCTACTGAGTCTGATGCTGACTCTCCTTCTTTATTACTTCCTGCTTCTAAGCACCCTTGAACTGGATTCATCTCTGCCACGGACATATTATTTAGCATGAAAAGACCTTGCCACTATTTGTAGGATTTTCCAGGGCTTTGGTACCAATTCGTCAGCAGGCAAACTGTTAGCAGTTGTACTTTTTGCAGTTGGCATTGTAAAATGGGACTAAATGTGGAGTTCTGAAATGACACACGTGCTTTCCTTTTCTTCGTGAAGACTAGGTTGTTGCTGCATCAGTCACAATCCTGCTTTCTTCTTGTAGTGCTGTCCACATGCAGCTTTCAACTTCAACTCTGTGATGCTCTAGGGCTGCACAAATAATAGACTGCTATCAGGATTCACAGCTTGTCTTGTGGGAGATCATTTTCATATAAATTTTAAACTGTTCCTGGTGTGGCTGGAGTGCTGCTGAAGTGCAGAGCCATGTTTTTCAGCTGTGCAAGCACCATATGCATCAGCACTTGGCTGGGCTGCTGGAGCTGTGCTGTGGTGCACTTGTCCTCTGCAAAGCTGCTCTGTGGAAAAATAGCAGAACGTGGTAAAACTACTCAAGCCATCTTAGTAAGATGAATGGATTAAATTCATTCAAGACCTTGAGACATGTTTAACGAAAAAAAAAATCAGGTATCCTAAAGCTCAGGAAATGTAAGTGGTTTCAAGAGTTGTCTAGCCAAAGGCATGTGTAGTCCTCCCACTTTGTATTGAGCTTTATGTAAAGCTTTCTTCATTTTGTTAATATTAAAAGAATAAATACCTTTTTACCCTGTCTTGCAACAATATTTTTTGTAGATAACCTCATTTTGCAAACCTACACATTTACATTTTGAGTTTGTAAAAGATTTACCCATTTTTTTAACATAAGACCTTGTCTTCTAAGTAACTTTGAAATGCTGCTCCAAAGCCTGTTCCGATGCATGAGTAAAGCTTTGAACAAATCAAGATTTGTCCTCCGGTAGTGAAAATGTTTGATCTACATCCAGACTATAATACTGTAATCTGGTCCCCTGGTTGACTTTATTGGAGAAGGTGAGGTCTTAGATTTGTAGAAAAAATGTTCCTGTGCTTGCAGCTCAGACTTGCTCTAAATATATGGCAAAGACATTTTAATTTTATTTTCTGAGACACTGAGTTTTAAATGTATAACAAAACTGTGTAATTTTGTGGGGTTTTGTATAAATTCCAGTGACCTACTAAAGGAAAATTTATTACGCACACACACACTCATGTATACCTCCCTCACCCCCACCACCCCCCGCCTTGCTTCCTGCTCCTCCTCTGACAGCTTCCCTACTCTGTCTGATTGATGCATATAAATAGGAACTATAGTAAAATTGTTCATGTAACTTCCAAAGAGTCCTCTTCTGGCTTTCAGGATCGCTGGAATTTGTATTCATAAGACCATCAAATATAAGGATGATTGTCATCAATGTTAACTTTTGGCAGTAGAGTTGTGGTCAGGTATTGCTTTATGACATGGTAATTAGGCAACTGCATCAAATGCTGCTGAACAACATAAGCTGCTTGTAAGATGCCATCCTGTAGTACAGGTGACAACAGTTGAAAAACATGCTATAGAAGATGTAATTTGCAGCCTCATAGTTAGCTGACAGGTATTTTCTTATTTCATCTTTGCTATTAGTCTATGAGGAGACCTGGCTTAAGCCATCCTAGTTCTCTGTGTTTGTGCCTCTCTAACCTCACATTTGGAAAATAGCACTGATACCCTGATTTGATTTTCATGGGATGCCATGAGAATCGTTTTCAGGTTTATACATTTAGTGCCAAAGATGAGGACGTGCGAGATGGAAAAAGACTGCCTCACAGACACACCGCTTCCAAAAGAATCTAGGAAAGAAGAGAGTAGTTAAGTCCTGTTCTTTGTGGTTGAAAAATGTCAGTGTTGCTGTTCAGTCCAGTTGTAGACTGGGGCACTGACTGGACGAGAGTTAGCAGCAAGTACTGGAAATAACCAAATCAGTCTGCAAAGATAGATGATTTAGGTGTTGGATACTTTTTTGTTCAGGTTCATATGTGATAACTGAGCACAGTGTACATCTTGCATACTGTCAGTAATGTATGTGTTGATATGTTTTTGTTGCCAAGGGCATGGTTGTGCATGCCACTGCTAAATGTAATGGGGATTTGGGACAGTCTTCGCACCTTGCAGCAAAAACAATTGGTCTTAGTCCTGGTTGTGATATCCTCTCTTTGGAAATTCAAGCAGTTACATTAGCCAGCTTATATCTTGGGCATTTGCATAGTATTTTTCCAAACTCAGGCCTTTAAATACTTGGCATCTCTTGAGGTTCAGTCTAATAGAAGCTGGGAGGATTTGAATGCTAAAATGCCCTGTTTTCTATATCTAAACCCATTTGTGTTTGTTTCCAAAATAACTTTGCTTTTCTTTTTCTCTGTTTCTTTTTTACGTGAACTGCAGTTAAACTGTTTTTTCCATTACTGTCAATGTTTGGTATTTAACTTTCTGATTTTTGTTTGGTTGTTTGCTTTTCCCTCATAGATAAAGTCAAGGGCGAGAATGTAGTGTTCCACTCCATTCTTTTTACCTAATGTGAAACTTAAAAATGCTCTTATAGAAGTAACCAGCATTATTTTTTTTCCCATACTTGCTGTTTGACCACTTAAAACTTAGGATTAAGCCTTCAGCCTCTCTAACAAAATGCCTTGGTGGGCTCGTATGGAATCATTTGTGAATTCTTACCTGCCTATGTGATACTTGGGTTTGTGGTGGCTGGAAAGATAGAAACAGGCAGGAATCATAACTACTATTTTAATTATTAGTGTATTACATCTTGCAGAAACACTGAGCATGGGAGGAAAGATGTTTCAACTGAAAAGTTTATTTTCCCTCCTAGTGACAGCTTTTTATTGTCCCAAGGGGATTTTAAAAATAATTCTATGTTTTATTAATGTAGTTCTTTTTTGTCCTTACAAGCTAGTATTAAAAATACCCAACTGTATTCAGAAAGTAGCTCTTGGGAGCTGTTTTTCGGTTGCTTTATACAGGTTTGGAAACTTCAGAAGATCAAGGCCAGTGGGTCTTGAGATACGGACACACCTTGTCATGGTGTTGCAGTCGGCCATCTGCTTGAGGGGCCTTAGCTAGCTCCAATGTTTCTTTTTTGTTGACTTCAGTGAACGATACTTAGAAGAGCAGATGCAGAGGGCCTTCCAGCAGGGTTCCATATCTCTACAGAGAGAAAGAATATTTCTGTGTTTTAGTGAACGTAACATAGTATTCAGCTTTCACCCTCTAATCTTTTCCTCCTCCGTTATTTGATTTCTCTTTTCCACTGTCTGTTGTCAGTAACAGAGAGATTGTTTTTGTTTAGGGGGGTGTTAAATGCAACGTTTAACTAATTTTGGTAGTGGACATGCACCATTTTCCCGTGTCAACCACACTACTTGTAGGTAGCTGAAAGAAAATTGGTCTTGTAAAGATGTAGATTAAGATAAACAAGGAATACAAGACCTGTATTTTATGAGCCATGCTAGGATATTACTTGAAAATTTTTGTGTTTCTTAAATGCAGCAGCAAAAACATTAATCTTGGACTTGGGTGTCTCTATTAAGCTCAAAATAAGTGACATAGTAGATATATTAAGCTCAAAATAAGAGAGTCAAAAGGGATAGTGTTGTAGGAAATGGGATCCAGTGTATTACTGTTCCCCTCCTCCCCCCCCCAATATGTTGATTTTGAATTCATTCATAGAGCTACATAGCTTATTTGCGGTTCCTCATAATTATCAAATGAGTTCTGCATAGGAGAGGACAACGGTAATCAGACAGTCAATTCTTTACTAGTTCCTCTGCTTGCATATGCATCTGTCTTAATTTGCAATATTACAAGAAATTTGACAGGACTCGCAAAGCATGAAAGCAAAGTGAGATGTAAGAATTGCATTTGGCTTTCATTTTACATTGCCCCCAATAAAGTTCTTTTAATGTTTGCTGACAGATGTTCGTTTGCAGGTGGGGAGAGAGAGGTGGGCACACAGAATTTCTTCTGGTGATTTCCACCTAATAAGATAACTCGGTGTGCAACAAAGCGCTGAGCATGGACAAAGCTTTGGAGCACACTGACAGTTTTATTGACTGTCCCTTTCGTAGTGACATGCCGTCCCCCTTTGAATTGATAGTTAATAGGAGTGAGTGAATACACATGGCTTTTGTAAGACAAAGATAAATTGGTGGACAGTTGGACTATGATGGCTTCAGGAGTTACGTGTTTGCCATCAGTGCCCTGAGGCCATTTATGTTCTGTGTCAGTGGGGTGCATCTGAATACCATATGTCACAAAGACTAATGTCCTCACTCTTCCTTCTAATGGGCATGGCAGACACCACGCACTTGGAAATTTCCGTTCCTGTCTCAGAGATAAACAGTAACAGGGCCAGCTAATTGTGTATGTTGTTAAACACCAGAGCTGCTTACTTGAAAGGTGGACCCTGGCAATTAATGAGAGCCATTAAGGGAGCAAACAGCAAAAAAAACCCCAAACCAAAATCCACTTTTTTCCTGACACAAGGCGAGGCTTGGTGCTAGCAAATTAGATGGGCGCTTGTCCAGACGGATTGCTGCTTCTCTGTTAGGGGAGAGGTATAGGTTAGGGACAGGGGTTGGAGTGTCAGATGATACTTTAGATGCTTGTTTGCAGAGGCCAACGAGAAATTTCATGGTCTCAAGAAAATGCTTGAGACCGTGAAATTTCCCTCATAATGGGGACTAAGGAATTGAATTGTTAAAAATCAGCCAGTATAGTGTGCAAAAGCCACTCTTGGCAAGAGGTCAGGTTACACTGTATATGCTTTAAACATGCGTATGAGTAAGCAAAATGTTTCAGAGCGAGGCTTTTGGCTGAGCACTGTGTTGTCGCATATGCAGGATGGAGTTGATTACAGCGATACACTCCAGATTTACTGAATTTTGGAATGAACTGATCTCTATATTGACAGTAAAATTAAGTGCTGTTACCTGGGTTTCTTCTGCTTTCCTTTGCTTCCAGTCTTGTTTAGTGTAATAGATTTAACGGCATTTAAGGTCAAGGGAGCAGTTCCATACTTTATTTTAGACGCTAGATGTTCAGGGAATTCCTGTGGGCAGCAGCTGAATGACCAGCATTGTAAATCACAAGAAAGTGGCAGCAATGCAAAGAATAAAACATATTGATTACAGATGCATTTCATCTATCTTTTTGTGAGTTATGAAAAGGCTATCCATACAGTAACTGCCAGGACCATGGCTCTGTTCTTTAATGTTTTTAGAAGCACCAGAATGATGCTGTGGCATAGATGTGACATTCATCCACTGATACTCATTCTTCCATTCAAATGTATTGCTAAATGAAAGGGGTGTGTGTGTAGGTTTCTGGAGCAGAGAATGACTGCTACTAATTCTTCAACCAGAGAAGCTAAAGCTGGGAGGGCAGGGCATTGTCTGTGCAAATGGAAAGAACAGAAACCAAGTGGAAAAAGATGTGTTGGTTTATAAACCAGGTCAGATGTACAAAAGCTCGTACTACATAGTCTTATGTGTTTGCTTGTCTGTGCTAAGCCTTTTAGGATTTTTAGGGCATATTTGGCATGCAGAAGAGGGGTTCTCATGTTCAGTACCTGCGTTTTCTGAGTGCATAGCAAATAATCACAAAGAATTGAATGGCCAAAAGCACACATATATTAGAGAAGCTGTAATTAAAACTTAATGAATCTGCAAGATTTGGACACTGTTAGAAATGTAAATTTGTTATAAAACACTACATTTTTGGAACAATGTTTTCCATGGCATATAAACTCACTGTTCAGTGAACTTCATTTTCAGAGCTTCCCAGCAATGTAGTATGATGTGGTAGGATCTGAGTCTACTTCTTTTGCTGCCTCTTAGAAAGCCAACTTAAAAGTTCTATCTTTGGTTCTTAAGGAGAAATTTTATTATATGGCAACTGATTCACTACCATGCCTTTATGCTTCATACTGTTTCAGTTGCTTTCTTATTCTTCAGAACATCTTCTAGCTTTAAAGAAGCTTCTTCAGACCTCAGGTGATGTAGGTCTTCATCCTCCCATTACAGCTGATTAAAACAAAGGGAGGGGTTAAATGAGATGGTCAGAGTTGTGCAGGAAATCAGTGCTGAAGTTGGGAATGGAGAGCAGGACATTTCCCATAAGTTCATTTTAAGTTAAAACTGCTACTGAGTTATGGAATGAGACACTACAATCAAAAGCGTGTCCCTGGTATTTTTGTTATGGTTTTGTTTTTCCTCTTACCTGTAATGATAGGTGCCTTTGCATTCCTAGTCTGTGGCTTCTTAGTCCTCAGATCATTTTTAGGGAGCTAAAGACAAGCCGTACTGCTGGTCTGGACAGCAGAGGTAGATCATGAAAGGGAAGAAGATGGCAGAAGGCTAACCACTCCTGGACACTACTGTGTGTGCCCAAAGTACTTTAGAGGGGGAGGCGAAAACCTTTCCAATTTTAATACTGGGTGATAGAAATCTTTTCCGTCATACCTGTGTTCCTGCATTTGAGCTAGTAATCTTGTTGGGCTAAGTGTTATGTGCTGGAAACCTTCGTTGGTGGTTGCAGTCCAGCAGAGCTGGAGTGAAGAATTTATTGTCAATAGGCGTGATGTGGTGCACAATGGATAGAGCCCATGGCCACATTTCAGTCATTTTCCCTGTTGCTGTTCGATTTTGCTCTGGGGTGTGTACGTGAATGTGTGCCTCATTGAGAACATTTGAAGGTCCCAGGCAGCTCTCAGCCCATGACCTTCCCTTGGGAGATGTGAGGAGCAGAGGGGGTGTGATATGCTAGAGCTGATTGCAGATATGGAGAATAAACCCCTCATGCTCCCTGGTTGCTGAGAAACCAAGTTTTTAAACTGTGTAATAGATTTGTGTGTTTACGCAGGAGCCCTGTAGTGGGAGGCTGATACTGAAGGTGGCATAAAGCATACTTCTTGTGTTTTCCAGGGAGTGTGTCAGCTTACTCCCAAACCTTCTGGTTTAAAATGGGCAAAAATTGATGTAAAGATCTCTGAATTCTAGTCTTCCAATTAATCTCAACATTTCATACCTGATGATACTTCAGCTTGAACATATTATTGTCTGAAATGATACATTGCTTGATTTTAATTAAATTTTCTTTGAGGGAGAGTTGGTTTTGTTTCCTTGATTCAGTCTAATCCTGCTTCCTGTGATAAATGGCTTTTCATGTAATGGGTGCACTGATTACTCTGTGGCACACATCTGCTAAAGGATGCCTTTGAAAGTCAGGCTAATTGTTGAGTAAGTGGCAGATTTCTGATTGCAATCTCCTTTCAATATAGAAGATTACTTACTTAAGTCAATAATGCTATTTATTCTCCTCTTCCCCCGCCACCCTGATTTGGTTTTTGGCTTTGTTTTTTTTTCCATTTCTGTCTTCATCCCCCTACTCTAATTTCCCCTCCTCTCTAGGTACACTTCGGTTTCTATCTCTTTATAAACAGTTATCAAACATGATTGCTATCAACTTCGGTGTAGTACAGTTTGCACATGTTAACACAGTTATGAACTCAAAAGCTTTGCTACATGCAATTGCAGGATTATGTAGTGTACTCTGGCTTCAAAACACAAACCATCTATAATCTATACTGGATTATTCAATCCACATAGAAATGGCAATTTTGGAAATAGCTGTCAAAGAAATGCTTAGCTGTATTTTTTTAATTATTGCTGGGAAGGTTCATGTGGAGAGTCCTATCTGTCTGGGTTTTATGCCTGCCTGTCTGTGTTGAATGTGTGCATAAGGGCAAAGAGACCCAGTGTGACACGGAATCAGTATGACATTATTGTATTCTCTAAGAAATACCAAATGTTAAGCCTTTGCTTTTTCAATTTTTTAATTATTTTTTTTTTAAAATAGATGAGCTACAAAATGTTTTCATAGCTCTTAGGCTAAATCTGTCCTACAAACTTTAAGAATTTAGGGATGGAACTTTATTTTCTCCTTTATTAATGCTTACAAGCCTCTGTATACATACAGCTGTTACAGTTAAACTACTTTTATTTGGCATACCCTGTTTCACTACACGCCCTGGTAATAAACTGAGTGAAGAAAACCACCTTCTGGTGCCTGGGAGCACTAGAAGGCTTGGCTGGTACAGTTGGAGCATCCAATCCCACCTTGTCTTTCTTAGCACTTCGCAAGCTTTAATTTCAAAGAGTGTGTGTGTGGGGAGTTCCGCTTTGGGGATGCACAAACTAAGAGAGGAGATAACGTATTCACATTTCAGTGTATGTAAATGACGTTGCACAAAATGGAGGCTGGGTCTTCTATCTCTATTTAATGGTGTGACCACTCTATCCACAGCTTTCATATATAAATTTATCTGTATTGTACATATATACATAAAATACATAAAATGCTTTCTCAGAAGATTTGCTTAACCAGACAAACCTGTTACTGCTTATGGGTACAGAGAAATAGGATTGACAATAAACTGAACTGAAGACTGGGCAAAGCTTCCCGTCTTTGCTTTTGCAAATATACAGTAGCCACTGGAATGTTCTTTTTGGCCTGATGTAGCATGTGCTCTGCCAGTGACACAACATGGATTTTAGACACAACTGCAATCTGGAGAAGTCTCTGAGGATTACCTGTTAGTGAAGATAGGTTGTCTGACAGAGGGAAATAACTGTATTTGTGAAATATGGATGCAGTTAGGTTAAAATGATGTCTTTCTTGCTTATTAGAACAGCTACGGATGGTGAAAACCCTGAAATTTTTCATAAGCTCTCCTTCTTTTTGATATCTAGCAATATGTTTTTAAAAGAAGAGCTAATTAGAATAGATACTTGATCAGTTACTTGTATTTTCTCATTCTTGGTCACTTTATGAAGAACAAGTTGAAAGCTATGTAGCATTCTTTGTACTTCGTTACAGGTTTATTTTGAAGTTTTTTTCCATTATGCTTCTATTTTTCTTTCCTTTTTCCCATAATAAAGTTTGAATTTGGAAGTGTGTGTGAATTTGAAGTAGCAGAGTTAATGATCATCTCATCTGGCTTTCTAAAATAGTGCAAGGCACTGAGTCACTTCTTGCCACTAATAAGTTGCGTCATTTCGCCAGGATCAGAATGTTCCAGTCTCAAAGCAAATAGTTTTAACAGTGAAAAAACAGTTGCTACCATGTATATGTGTGCACGTGCAATTATATATATATACACACACACACACACACGCTCTCTTTCTCTCTAATATGTCTTCTTATCCAAGATGATGATTGATTCTACTATGTGGGGGGCAGTGAATTAGTAATCACCATTTCTTTCTGCTTTGCCCCAGCCTTTGGATTCAGCAAGGGAGGAAATAAAAAATACATTCAGACCATAGTGTTTTCAAAGGTGGTATTTATAAGCACAAATGAGAGAAAATGTGGGGAGATTTTATGGGGGGGGGGTGGGGTGGGGAAAGGTGGAGGGAATACTAAACTTGTCAGATTAACTTTTTATTGTGGTTTTATTTCCAATGTGTTGGATATATCATCTTTTATATCCAGTCTTGAAGTGATTTCTGTCATATTCGTGAGGTCTGTTGCAACACTTTAAGGTAAATTCTGCAAAAAGCCAGGTGTGTTCCTCCTCCTGGTTGTGTGCAGATGTTTGCTATGCTGAGCATTTGATATGTTGATTTTGCAGACTTTATCAAAAGGGAATGAAAAGCACCATTTTTACACTGATTATTTTATGTCTGTTTATCTACTCATGCTTTGCCAGCAAACCTGATCTGTTTTGCCATCAGGATTTCATCAGGCTAAGTTAATGTTAATGCTTTAATGGTCCCACTGGTCAGAAATTTCCCTCAAATGGGAAAAGCAGGCTGCAGGGGAAAGCCAGTGGGGTGGCACGTGTACAGACAGTACAGATGTGCAGGGCCCCACAGCAGGAGAAGCTCAGGTGCTGGAAGAGGCCAGGAGGGGCTGGGTGGCAGCTGGGGCTAATGGAGGGGCAAGCTTGACAGTTGCCCAGAGATGGCTCTGGTTTATTCCTGTCCTGGGTTCAGGCTCCTGAAGCCCTACAAACTGATTCCTCTCAGATAAGAATCAGTATGCTGGCACTTCCAGTCCCCTGCCAGGGGTTTAGCACAATTATTACTTCAGGAGCCTGAATCAAATTGCACTGAAGCAGTCAGACCCCAGGACTTCTGTGGCTTTGTTCCCTGTGTCTTTGGAAATGCTTACACAAGCCTTAATCTGTTGCTACTTTTTGCCCCTGACTGAACAGAAAAGATAAGTGGTCTGTGTGTATGGGAGAAAAACACCAAACTGTGATGCTGAGATAATTGCTAAAAAACAGATGAAGGAGGTTTTTCAATTTTCTGTTTCAAATCTTCTTAACGACTGATGGGTTATGGTTATTAATGAATTCTCAGGAAAGTCTCCGGTAGCTTTCCTCATTATGATAGTGTTGAGGGAGGTTGAATGTTGAAAAATTAATGGAGTGACAGGTTGCAGAGGATATCAGTGGTGAATTTGGAGAACAGGAGCTGAGCAAGAGGACAGAGGTTGACATTTGCAAGGTTACTAAAAGCCCTGTACCATTGAGATGGTTGTAGTCTTCACGCTGACAAGTTTTGTAGCTGCATTTGTTGTACTTTGTACTTACAGAGGCTCTTCAAAAAAAAAACAACACACACCAAACAAAAACAAAACCAACAAACAAGCAAAAACAAAACCAAAAAAAATCCCAAACAAAAAGGCATCTGACTTGTGTAGCAGGATCTTAGCAGGGTGGCTAGCGATCTGCTTCTTCAAGGTTGGTAATGGGTACAAACATTTAATATGAAGAGGAAGAGAATCCAGATACCTTTTCCCTCCTGTAATAATTGCATAGATAAAAATAGTGAGCAATGGATTTAAAAATCTCTCAATTTAGATAGAGCCTTACTACTTGATAAAGCTTCATGGCCACGGAGTGGGTGACAGCAGATAAGGAGCAATGCTTTTATTTCAGCGTCCTTGCTCTTTTGCTCTCTCACCTTCCACTCTTCTGGTGTTTGTCTGGCACTCACACAAGCTCAAAGCTTATAAGGAACAGCTGCACCTGTCTCCCACACTCCCTATTTTTTCCAGCCCAGCATGGACTACCTGCACCTATAAATACGTGCATGGAAAAGTAATTTAATGGTATGTTTCTTCACTGTGATATTTTGGAACAGCTGAGCTGCCTGGTTCAGCAACAAATTGCCATGGTTTGTGGATTAAGGCAAGAAACCCAAAGGGAATGTGGCCTCTGAGGTGCAGGGGCTTGCACAGCTATTTTGGGTCATTGAAAGTCATATGTGCCTGATGTCTTCTAGCAAAGCATCACTCTGCCATCCACAGGAGCTAGAACATGTTTGATCTCCCCAGCATGACTAGTCTTTTGCATTGCAGTTCAATGTAAGGGTCTTAAAAAGCCCTTCAAGCATAACAAAAGATTATGAAGAGTAAGTCAGCCTCTCATAGGTAAAGCTGTTGAAGCCCCAAAGACTTGACAGATTCAGCTTAGATATGCAATGTGTATTTTGCACAGTTGTTTGATCAGGCACGTTTTTCAGCTGCCTCAGCTGGAAAAAAATGGACAGCAAATCTCAAAACAAACAGAAGAAGTTTTGATAGAAAAGAAATACTGCTCCACTTTTCCAAACAAATAACAAATTATTGTGATAGTCACCTGAATGAGCCATGTCATGCCCATGTTATAAAACCACAGAAACAAACCTTTATGTTAGGATGTATATACCTGTTAATATTAAACATTGTCTATATATTGGTTTTATTTGCCTTTTGGGGAAGGTTTGGTTTG
Organism: Nestor notabilis; assembly: GCF_000696875.1. Taxonomy (NCBI): domain Eukaryota; kingdom Metazoa; phylum Chordata; class Aves; order Psittaciformes; family Psittacidae; genus Nestor; species Nestor notabilis. The sequence continues at coordinate 59,631 of NW_009911601.1, read as the reverse complement.
TTTTTTTCTTTTTCTGGTACATTTCTCAAGCTTCTTCTAGCTAGTTGTGACTGGAAACTTTCCTTTAAAATGAAAGCAGATATTTCCCCATTCTTACCTTGTTGCAGGCATTGAAACTTTTAGGAAAAAATACAAAATAACAAGAGATTTGGGGTAGGACTGTGACAGCTGGCCATACTTTGAGTGTTTCCATGCAGAAATAAGAGAACCGAAACCATGTTTTGCATTATCTAATAAAATGGAAATGTGTAGTATTTATTCTTAACTATTTAAATGATCTGAAAATAGATAAATATTCTGGTTAATTTTTGTGTATTGTGGTATCTTGCTAGTGAATTTTGGTGGGATATTTTGTATGGCAAAAGATTAATTTGGTGATAAAGTATCATAAAATATTTTTAGCTGGTTTTTTTTGTTTTAAAGTCACACAAATTCAATTTTTTTGCTGCTTGGATTAATGTGTATTTTGTCATGTCCTCTAAGAGCTTTTGAGCCCATTGGCTATTTGCAGCCAGATTTCGCAGAGGATGTAGAAAGGTGAAAGGAACTTACTTCTTACGAGTTATGTGAAAAAGGTGGCTGGGTGGAGGAGAGAGAAAGGGACTTGATGCAATTCCCTCCCTTTCTCAACTGAAAGGAAAAGCCTAAGATGACCTCAGCTTGAATTTCACATGGGAACATCCATGTGGAGCAGGGATATATGTGGTCATAGCATAAAGCTTGGCTTTTATTGCTGGCACAGAAGAGATACAAGAGGTTGCAGACAGGTTTCCCAAAGGAAGCGTGCTTTCTTAGCACTGAGGGAAACTACTTACCCAGTCTGAAATGGTATGATGAGAGGTGGAAAACTGGGTCCTGGTTTTGACGCAGAACAATGTTCAGAATCAGTGAAGTTGTGTTAGAATCCCATGTGGCTGTTGCTGAGTTAGCAGGAAGTACTCACTATGTTATCATTATAGTGGATATACACACTTGACCCCAAAATATTTCTTTCCTGAGAGTATCCTTTCAGTGTGTTTGTATCAAAGTGCAGGAAGTTAGTTATTGTACAGCTGGTTTAAATTTTTTGAGGGTAATGGGACAACTCTCCATCTCCTCATATCCCCCTCCATAAGTTTTCATGCAAGAGCACATTTTCCATGACTCCATTATTGTTCAAACATCAGGATATTGCATAAGCCTCTCTTGGGGAAAATAGAATATGCAGAAGCAGAAAATGACCTATGCCCACCCACAAGGGCTATTAAATGCAGCTTCACATAGAGTGTCAATAATGAAAAACATTAGAGGGGAAAGGAAAGTGTGGGCACTCGAATGTTTTAATTAGTGTGGGCAGCACTATTCAGATCCAGGTTCTCATGCTACTTACTGCAGTGAGTATCTTCATGACCATAGGTATATCTCCTAACCATTCTGTTCCTCTCTCCTGCTTTGAAACAGAGCTCTCCTTTCTCCTCATGGTAAAGTGCTGCGGCAAGGAAGGAGAGGATAAGGAAGTGCAGTTCAGGGGTTTTTGTTGTTGTTGTTTGGTTTTATTTTTATTCCTTTGCCTATAGAATCTTAGGTGAAGAAGTCATTAAAGAAAAATGTTAATAAATAGGCTAAGCTGTTAGACAGCTTGTGCAAATTAGTAGTTTACTTTGGAGAAGTTTACTTTGGTGGCAATATCATCACAGACAAGAAAAGATTAATGCTTGGTAAATTCACCTATCTGCTACTAAGGGCAAGTGCTTCTGGGTCACCCCATGTTCCTGTCAAAATAATCTGGAGTTTTGAGCATTGCTCAAATTAAGGAAATGCAGCCCTGTGCTCTGTGATCTCCAGTTCAGTGTTACAGTTGAAGTCAGTGGCCCAGTTCATTTGTATGTCAAGACAAATACCTTAGGGTTTTTCAGAATCAAGGATAAAATTTGTGAAATAGTTTACACACTGCTTATGCTTAATTTCCCCTTCTCTGTCTGAAGAACTCATCTCTGGGTTGAATAAAACAATTCTTGAAGACCCTGTAGCAGTGCTGGAGGTGTGCAGTACAGGACAAGCAGGCTGTGGCCTCTCATCTCAGTATGGGCAGTCCATTGGAGAAGGTGAAAAAACAAACACACACTTTTCATGTAGATGTGCAAACTACACCATTTACTTTAAGGGTGCATTGAATGGGAGAAAATGGCACCTCTGGTACTTGCTCATAAATGTGGAATTAGCCTCTCGCATGTCTTGCATATTTTCAGATCAGTAGTGCATGAAGGTGCAGCTGCCGCTGTATCCTATCGGAAGCAGAAGGGTAGTGGTGGCAGGGAGCTGAAGTTCAGTTTGGTCTCTTCTGGCAGGGAACCAAATCCCATGGGCAATGAAAGGTCTTAGTTTTCTCTCTTATCCCATCTTTGTCACTCTTCTGAAGAGCAGTGAGAAGTCTGTTGGCCCATGGAGCAAAAGAGGAGCACATTGCATCCTTTATAACTCTCAAAATAGAAAAGAGAAGGAGGAGTGACAAATAAACATGGAGATGATTACACTCCAAAGGCTTATTTCTTTTCAAGTGCAAATGAAGGGGATCCGTTACCCAATAAGCCCTGGCACCTGCACAGCACTGAAAAGGCCTATTTACACCATTTTGCGAATCAGCACACATAGTGAAGTATCAACAGGCACTTCATTTAGTTTGTGTCTAGGTTCAGGAGGGAAAACAGACCTTTTAAAAGTCTGTTTGTAACATTAGCATATACTGTTGAAGAATGTCAATTGACAAATTGAGGGAAGATTGTCTCTTCTTCTTTTTGAAAGGTATTTCTCCTTAGGGCAAGGATAGTATGACTATGTGGGTCAGAAAGAGGAGCAACCCTGACAGAATCTGGTACTATAAATCATTTACTTGAGATAAAATTTTCGAAAGCATTATGGAGAAATAAACTCGCTGGTTTATTATTCTAGTGAATATGAGCTGGCACTCTGTGTTTATTGCCCCTGCAGTTAAAAGTTTATGGAAGTTCCTCAAAGGGATGCCCTTGAATCTGGGACTTAATGACTGCTCCCTCTACTGGTATTACAGCTTTTAACTGGAGCAGTTTAGATTAATTTCACTTTAGGTGCATAAATAGTCATATACAACCTGCATGTATCTGATCTCAGAGCTACTGCTACATAACTACAGTGTTAAAAGCCAACAAATACTAAACCAATGTCACATCTTAAAGACCAGGAGAGAAATTTGAAAATCATGTGATAATAAATGATCTGAAGTTATTTATTTCAGTCAAGTAAATATTCCTATTGAAACAAAAATCTTCAGAGTTTGTGTGTTTCAAGCTCTCTTCATACATGTCCCTCACAGCACTAGGGACTAATGGTTTTGGTTTAGGTTGGGGTTTTTTTTTTCCCTCCGAGCGAAATGGAAGATCTTGATGTAGTTCTGAGATTGGCACTGACAAGTAATTTTGAGAGAGAACCTCAGCTATTGTAAGCTTGTAGACTTGCAAGCACTGAAAGTTGAACAAAATAAGACATTTTCAGCTTGATCTCAGGTTGCATTTTAGGACCAAGATGTTGAAGACCTGCGTTTCATTGGAGTGGTGGTGGTGGTTCAAAGCATGGAGCAGATCTTCGTGAAACCTGTCTGCATCCATGCAAAATGGAAGGTGCCTTGTTTCAAATGGCATCAGATCAGGAAGTTGAGGGTTTTAAAGCAAATTGCATCCTGCTTCATTAAAACCGAACAAGGTTCTTAAGTGTGAGGGAAGCCTAAAAAATTTGAAGTGAGTTAAAGGTCTTCCATTATGAAACAACCAGAAAAGAAGTCTGAACACTGGCGTCACTGTCATTAGGCACTGGTTTTGAAGGCATACAGCCTTATGGCAGTGTCCGTGAAGGTCATACAAAAGTGCACATGTTGTACTTCTGGAGATCATAGTGTGTTCAGCTAGCAGAGTTCCCTTCCCAATCTTCTCTAATGAGATTTGCTTGGAATACTGTGGTTATTCTGGATTTTGGTTACTAATACCAGTACAGAAGAATTCTAACAGCTTCTTTCACTTCTCCTTGTATTTCTGCTGAGGTCTTGAGGTCTTGTGTTAAGGCAGAGCTCAAAAATTTGATAATTTGACTTCCACATTTCCTTTTTTTTTTTTTTCTTTTTTTTTTTCTGACTGCTTTGTTGATAAGCTTTTATGGGGAACACCAAGTCTTTATCTCTGCTGAGCACATGGTGTACACCTTGCATACTAGTGAGAATCATTAACTTGTGAATATCTTCAGCACAGATAGGTGAGTAGTCAGAAGTTACTTATTCCCAGGTATCATTCCTGTCATTTGTGACCTCATACCTACCTAGATTTGCTTTCTCAGCCTAAAACACGGGAGGTTGAACATTTAGATTTTGACACTTATTCTTCCTTGAATAATAAATTATTTTGCCATACTGTGTACTATTTGGCTCATTGAAAAGAAATAACATAGATTTCCATGGCTGACTTGTCTGTTGGTTTGTTATAATAGGAGATCATTTGTATCACTGTACACATAAATAAAAATTAAGTATGGAGTTTCTTATTCTAGGAATCAATGGTCTCAGGAGTGTCCAAGGGATTGGAAATTTAATGGGAGACAAACAAATACAGTAGGCTACAGTGAAAAATCTCCTTCCTGTTTTCATAATTTTATTATTTGTTTAGTAATGGAAATACGATGTGGGTAAGTTTCCCAGAAAATCTCCAATTTCCTCATAGACTTTCTGTGAGGTAACTTAGACTTGTCAAAATCTGACCTATTTTCATGCTGCTGTTTATGTGTAGTCCTAAGTCTTTCTCAGTAAAAGAAGTTATTTGGCTTTAAAACCTGATGAAAACAAAAAAAAAGAAGTTGGACTTGCTAACTTCATTGCTAGACTAAAGTAAACCTATCATGAACAGCATGCTGCCTAGTTTATTTTTGTATTTATATAATCCAGATAAAAGAAACAACTATAACTTAGTTACCTCTTGTTAATGAAGGACTTTAGCCAACCAAAGAATTTGATGACCTAAAAAGGAGAAAAATTACGTAGTTTGGGTTAGTTTTCATGGCTTAGTGATAGTAGTACTGGGGGAAAGTACCCAGTGTCCTAACTCTAAAGGTACAGTTTTCTAAGAGAAGTCAGACTCAATGAAAAAGAGGAGAGAAGGTTAAATCAGTTAGTGAACAACTGGTAATTTATCTAAGTTTTGTCCTTGGTAACCATTTGATGTTTTTCCATAGCCATGAGTTGGCACTCTTGGTTCTGACTGTACCAAACATTTTTCAACATGCTGAACACAACACATGGCTGGGTGCAGAACCGGCAGCCTCCAGCTGGGATTTTGCTGGCATGCGAGGCAAACAATAGTTTCCACTGAAAAATGTGGGCAAACCAAAGGTGAGAAAAATAGATGAAGAACAGATTTTGTTGCTGTTGGAAGCTTATGAAATCAGCTGTTTAACTCCTTAGGTCAGGCTTGTGTTCCTTCACTTGATTGTAAGGAGATGATGTTAATCGTACGAATGGATTTAAGATCAGAGCTGCTCTAAAATTGGTCCGGCATTTATATTAACTATGTATTAGGAGGTTGGACAAGATGTCTTCCTGAAGTCCCTTTCAACCTGAATTATTCTGTGATCCTATGAGCTATTAGCTGCTTGTATTTGAAGCAAGAGAACCCATGCAAGCGTTAAGGCAGCCTTCTGATGGTTGCTAGAAAAGGTGAATAAGACTACTTACTGGCATTTTCATTAGCGAAAATACTTGAAAGTTGTATGCTTTCTCTTTTAGTACCTCTATGCCGCAAGTGTTACTACTTTGTGACCGGTCAGTTATGTTTCAGTAGATCACTGGTGTATCTCTTTTCTCCAGAGCTTAGACCTATTCACTAGTTTGTGTCAGCTTTAGCCTGCCAAGAGAATGTGTTCCTCTTCCTTGGAAGAATAATACGGGGGGAATGTTTTGCAGGCGTCTGTGTCAGAAAATTTGCCTGTGAAAACCACTGCAGCTCCTTGTTTTTATTGCAAATTGGAAATTCTTAAGAAAAGGTAGTTTGAGGGCGTATATCTTCTAGAGCATGCTGCAAGTCAGTGGAGAATACAAAGAAGGAAATATAGAATGAAAGCAGACAAGGTTCTCATTGTTATGATGACAACTGAAACAGCAGTCAACGGCTTTGTTTTTTCCATGACTAAAATACGTACTCTTAGAGCTGTCATATAAACATGTGATATGAGGGAGTCTGTAAGCTACATCTGTTAGATCCAGAGGCTCAACTAGGAAGAACTGGTAATTGATTTTGCATGTGTTTTTATTTTTTTTGGAAGGCAGGGCTGAAATAACTCCCTTAGCTCTTTGTACGTAGGTTAAGTGTGTTTAAGTGGGTCCCTGAGCTCTTTTATGCTTGCCAGTGATTTTTCAGAACATTATAAAAATGGGAGAGGCAGTTGTCTGAATTAAGGCTTAAACGAAGAGGAGGGATGAGAGAGTGATTCTTCTTATCATGCCAGTTACCTTTTACAAATGGTCTCCAGTGATGTCAAGTAATAAATTCTTTTCTTCCGCTCAGTGTTGATGATGTTTGATGAGTAGACAACTTAAGAGAGACTTTACAGTAAAAGCACCTAGCAGATTACAGTAGGATTTGTGGACACTAAGCCTGTCCTGTGTCATGATTTCATGGGAGTAATGGGTTCTCCTGTCTCTCCTCCTTACACTTTATCTAATCTGAATTGAAATAAAATCAGAGGTATGAAATCTGCACTGTTTTCTGTAAACCCTGAAAGCCATTCCATAAACTGTCCAGGTGGTGTTTTGGTCTGACACCTCTCAGCCACACTGATGTCTCTGGCTCACTTGCCCATTTCAGTATGCAGCCACAGGAGACGACAGAAAATATATATTCCTTGAAGAAAAGCTGAGAAAAACCTGTATTTCAAAATATCTGGTGAGATTACTAGAAACAGTTGGACACAGTTTTTAAATGGGCTTGATAACATACTTGTAAACCACAGATTTGAAGCATTGTTGCTTCATGTTGGACAACTGGAGATCTGGCAGACTAAATGCCCAAGAGAACAAATTGGCCAAGACTATGAGATTTGATCAACATTTGCTCATTTATTCTTTATACTGCAAAGATTCTTGTCTTCGTGATTTTTTTTTTCAATCTATTCATATAAATAAAAATTCTTGCAGCGCATGAAGTACGTAATTTTTATACTGGACTCATTTTTCCTCTGCCTATAGATATAAATAGAATAATGACGTCTTACTCTCTGGGCTCGGTGCATCATTCATACAGTACATCTACTTTCTAGGTCATAAAGCTTCCCTCTCTACTTTTTTGTTAAACACGGTGACAGTCCCTCAAATACACAGAATTCTTTGGAGGTAAAAGCAGTGCATCACTGCAGGAGGGCAGTAGGATACAAAATAATGAAAATATAAATTTGATTCAGAAATGAAAGATAGCCTAATTTATATAAAAATATGCTTATTCTTAGGAGTGACTCAGATGATGGTGAGTTTGAGGGGGCTGTTCATTTTTCCTGTGGTTGTTCTTGGGAAGTTTTACTGACGGGTGTGGTAGGTATTACACAAGACCAATGAGTACATGGTAGAGTTGTCTTCAAAGTTAATTTCATGAGGAAATCATGATATTAACTTTTATTTCATACAATCAGAACACAAATATGTGCATGTGATTCTGGTGCAGTTGATGAGATTTTGGTAGCTAAGAACTGAGTTTGCTGGGTTATCTGTTTCACTGTATTTACTGTGAGGGTGGTGAGACACTGGAACAAGAGAAGCTGTGGCTGCCCCATCCCTGGCAGTGTTCAAGGCCAGGTTGGATGGGGCTTTGAGCAAACTGCTCTAGTGGAAGGTGTCCCTGCCCATGGCAGGGGGGTTTGGAACTAGATGAGCTTTAAGGTCCCTTCCAACCCAAACCATTCTATGATTCTATGATCTACCAGTTGTATCCTAGTGGGTCTGCTCAATGACCAGAGAAACAGGTCTGTTATTTCTTGGCCCTTTCTGTGCATTGGCTGCTCCATATCCAGCAGAAATACTCAGGTTTCCATAGTATTTTGTTGGCATTTCTCGTTGTGAGAGATTAAATAATTCTGAGACTTCTTTTTGTGACCATTTCATAAATAAGGTTGTTTCAGTATGAATACTTTCTCCTGTATTTCACATTGGCATCTGATTCTTCTTAGAGCTTAGGTTGGACTGGAAGACCTCTGGAGGTCCCTTCCAATAAATAATATTTTGTGATGCTTTTGTATAGGCAAACCAAGGATGCCCAAATAGGATGGGAGCACTTATGTACAAGTACAGTGGTGCAGAAGTCTTTGCTCCAAGATAAAAAGCTGAAAATCTTAATCATGTGGACCACACCTTTAAGGAAGGTAAACAGGAGTTGGTTTTAAGCAGTGGATTAGAGCTAGTGGGGGGCCAGACTGTTCTGCTGCATCTGCTGAAAGGAGATTGAAGTAGTGGTGGGATTTCAAAGGCACCAGTTTTACACAGCAGGTGTTGCTTTGAGTAGTGTGATGCCGCTTTGGTATGTGATCTAGATGCTGCTTTCAGCGCAGAATATTTTCTGTGCCACAGTATTCTTAGAGAAGTGATTTATAACTTGGTAAGTACTTGTAGCCTTGTAATTTTATTTTATTTTTTCTAATTTTTTAATTGACCCTTACTTTGATAAAGAAGCCATTTTTTATCTATCAACACGCTTACTGGTTTATTTTTTTTAAAATGTATATATAACCTTATAATTCCTTCTTTCCTGTGCTAGCTGTAGTGGAAAGTAATTTAACTGTTGTTTCTAAACAGATACACTTGGAAAAACAAAAAAAGGTCAAAAATAACACATCAAAAGGCAGTTGCTGTTTTGTTGCGTGTTTATTAGGTAGCCTCATCTTCCCTTTTCTGCCCCTCGTTTGTGAGCTGAAAACTTCTTCAGGTCTCCTTTTAGAGGTGTGCCATTTTGGGCAACCAGTGGAGAAAAGAAAGCAAAGCTCTATGTGTCTTGTTTCCTTTTTTAGCAGGAAATCAATGTGAATATACATTAGCCTAAGTAAACAAGCAGCTGTTCTAAAGCAAGGTCTTGACATGCAAACGTTGTAATGACGTACAAAGACTAATATATGTACACTGAGAGAAATGTCCGTGATTTTTAATTTTTCTCTTTCCTCCAGGGTCTGGAGTGAAAAAAAAAATCCTGCTTGTTACCATGGTCGCTGTTTATAGTGATAGCATTTTACCAAAAGTTAGCACACTGCGCTTCCTCTAGCTTGATGCTGCAAAGCCCTCGCTTACCTTTTAACTTCTGTTAAGGTTTTGCTCTCAAAGAGATCATATATGAAGGATTTGTTTTGAACTTTTTGTAAGAACCATCAACATCAACAACAGAACCTCTCTATTTTAGTGATTTAGGATCTGAGCTTTAATCTTAAGAGGAAACTGTTGTGGTAATTTGCTGGCAAATACCTACTCATAGGCAATCAGCAAAGTACTCTTACGATTTCTGCTAACCCAAAGGAAACCACAAGCCAGTCTGTCTTGGGTAGTTCCTGCGATTTTTCTCATACCAACAGCTGATGCCTTTTTTTTACTCTTCCTGTGATGCTACAGCTACTTCACTTGGACAGCTTTATGCCTGCAAACCAAGCATTCATGTTGGCTTATATGAGAAGCCAGTTTCTGCAGATACTTCTGGGTGTACTGGAAAGTTATCTGATCTCTGGCTTTCCGTCTTCCCTGGTTAATCTACAGGTCAGATTTGTTCCTTTTTTTACTGTATTTGTATAGACTTGAAGACAGTTGGCATTGCCAGAGATTCTGAAGCTGCAGTTTCTATTAGGTCTTTTTTTTTATTTTTTAATCTTATCTCTCCATTTTTTAATATTACTTCTTTTAGCAACACTTAAGCCATTTAATACAAGGCTTCTTAGGCTTTGTATTACAGTGGTATGATACTGTCTTGTTTAATACAGACATCAAAATTAAGAAAAAGTGGTAAGAAGATGTGGTATGAGTCATGCATTTTGTTGATGGAGATGCTTCATGGTAGCCAGAGTTGGAACACCTGGGAGATTCATCCACTCCTGTGAAACTGAAAAAAGCAACTCTTCACTTGTAGAAATGACTGCTGATGTTTTGTTCTTCCTCTTGAGTGTCAACACTGAAGGTAGCAGTGTTCAATTTGGGGACTTATTTTAATTCTGAAATCTTTCTGTGCACCTCTCTTCCATCTAGAAAAGCTTCTGTTGTCAGGAATACACAAGTGGCTTGGCTTTCACTGACTGGAGTCTTGGTTCTGGGGTTTTACTGTTCTGGTTGTGAAGTTCACCAGAAGGATGGATTATTTAACTGTTTTCATTCATTCATGGTGAATTTGAAGGCAGGCAAAAATCCCACCATCTTCCTCCTTTGGAAGTGCTTTGGCTATCCATTTTCTTTTCTCTCCCAGAAGAAGGATTTTTCTGCTTACAAACTGGATTTCACAATCACAGAATCCATTTTCCAGATGTTCAAGTGCACTCTTTCCTAATGCTTTGAGTGCATTAATAAAAACGCAGTGCAGTTTGGAGAGCATGTTATAAAGAGATTCACCTTAACTCATCTATAAATTATTATGTCTGCATTGTAATACAAGCAAGCAAAGTTTTCTTGTAATAAGGAATTTACTTGTTACTTAATCATGTTCTAATTTTTCCAGCCAACGGAGAAGCTGCATGACTTCCTATTATTTTGGAGGGTGAAAATAATTTGAAAGCTGCATGGATTATTAGGTGAAATGCTGCAGTGAAGAGAAGTAGAATTCACTTTGCAGCTGATAATGCATTTATAAAGAAATGCGAGGCTTTGTTTGTACCAAAATATAGACAAATATCTTTCCCAAATGACAGTAACTTGCCACATCATTCCCTTACCAATTTGTGGTATCTGTGGAGTTTTTTGTTTTGTGCTTTTTCTCCTCCCCTCCAATCACAGTACAAACCTCTTAGACAAAATACTTAAAAACTGAGTTTCTGAAACCATGATTTTCAAAATGCTTTATGTCTCTGGTTTCATAATTACTTGGATGTTGTGAAGTGCACTCTGTTTCTCTAGCCAAAGACCATAGGCATTCAGTAAACCTATATTAATAGTGGTTTAGTGCCTGTAGCTTTCATGTTTGATGATGGTGATGGACCTCGGGGGGTTCTATTTTTATCATTTTTCTTTGATTTTTTTTTTTTTGGGTTTTTTTTTTTTTTTTGGTTTTTTTTTTGAGGGAGAGAGATTGAGAATTTTATATCCTGCTGGTACTGTTTTCCTGTTGGAACAGTGTCACATAAAGGGTTGTGTTTAGATTTTGAAGCCTACTGCTTCCTTACCAGTATGATTCTTTTAATCGTTGATGAACCTGGAATTTCAGATTATTAAGGGTAAAAATGCTGCTCTGTAGAGTGTTTGAAACAGTAGCAACGTGAGGACAGCACCATGAATAGTGTGGAAAAGCCTGATTAGAATCAAAGTGGTTTAACTTGTTCCTGAATCAGGCCTGGTACTCTTTTTTCCATTTGGCTGTTGGATACATCTTTTGTAATCATGGTATTTTGTAGGGGATTTGCAAAGATTTAGTCTTGGAAACTCCCAAAGACATATAGACACTCAAGAGATATCTTAAAAAAGTGCATGAGAAAGTGTGAATTGAGCAATGTGAGATGAGATGGTTTTTTTGTTTCCTTATTTACTGTCCTAAAGAGAGCACTTGAGCACTGATGTATTCAGGACTAATTTGCCATGTCATGACTCAGTTACTGCACTGGAATTTGGCTCAGTGGTTGCAGGAAACTGTTCAGTTTGTTTCTATTTTAGCAAGACCCAGCGAGTCGTCTAGATGTCACTACTGTATTTAGAAGTGGGTGGGCAACGGAAGATGAACTTTTGTTGGTCCAGTTCGTCAATAGTATGGAGTATTTATAATCGGGTGCAAGAGGTGGGAACCTGTCCTCCTGCTACAGCCAGTGTGACCCTTCCCAGGGAGTGTCGGCTTTGGATGGGCTCCTGGGGGGAGCCGCGCGCGCCCAGGCAGCAGTCTGATGAGAGAGAGAGAGACCTCTGCCAAGCCAAAGGAGTAAGTGGAAGCAGCTGCAGAGCCCTGTCCTGTCAGCCACTTCTGCCAGTCACTCAGCTATTATGGAGCTCCCACCACAGTGTCTGCGTACAGAGAACCATACAGGACAAGGAAAACAAATCTTGGTTTCTTTTTCTGCAAGAAAACAAGCGTGGGTTTGTTTCTGCAGGCATCTCTTCTCCTGAACCAGCTATCTTATCAGAAGAAAATTACTTTTATTTCTCCCTGTCCTGGGTTCAGCTTAAACCACGACACTCCCTAAAAATATAAAGAGAGGCTTCATAACTAAATCAAGGGTAGGTCTTGAATGCCTGTCCCTCAAGTCATGCTGTGTGTTCTTCCCTTTTTGGTGGGGCAGACGGTTTGCCTGCCTTTCTAGGTAGGATCCACAACCAGCGACACTTTATAGTCTCTGGGATACTGAAATGTAACCCAGATTTGATTGAATCCTGAAGAAAAAGGCAGATGCAAAACAAGTTCAAGATTTGAGTCTTCCCCTGTCAGCTCCTGAGCAGGGCAGCTTTTTTTCTGCATTCAGAAGAACCACAACTGCCATGTGCCACCTCACTCTGACTCTTTGCATTGTTGGGGTTGTTTTGACTAACTTAATGGCAGTGAAACAAGAAATTTTTTTGTTGTAGATGAAGGAAGGAAAAAGGCTTTCTATTACTTTTATCCATATAACCCAGACTCTTCGTTAGGGACTGTAGTGGTAGGACAAGGGGTAATGGGTTCAAACTTAAACAGGGAAAGTTTAGGTAAGATATAAGGAAGAAGTTCTTCACAGTGAGGGTGGTGAGGCACTGGAATGGGTTGCCCAAGAAAGTTGTGAATGCTCCATCCCTGGCGGTGTTCAAGGTGAGGTTGGACAGAGCCTTGGGCAACATGCTTTAGCGTGACGTATCCCTGCCTATGGCAGGGGGGTTGGAACTAGATGATCTTCAGGTCCTTTCCAACTCTAGCTATTCTATGATTCTTTTCCATACTTTGCTTCAAGAGATAACATGGATTACATCATGTGAGCTCTGGAAGGCGTCCATTAAGTATGTGTTCATAGCATTTCAGTATTTCATATCTTCTCAAGTTATTACAGTTTGAAATGTGTAATCTTTAAGTGCTTGTTGCTGTAACAGAAATTTGATCATTGAATACAGTGTTAGGGAAAAACAATAAAAATGTATCAATACGTCTTTACAGAATTAATTGATGTCAGTTGCTGAATATTTTGCTCAGCGGCTAGGCCCAAACATAGAGGAACTTGCTGCTTCTCAATTTCAATATTTTTATTCTCTAAAACTAGGTAAACACATCCAGATTCATGAGCTAATTTTCTTAGTCATGAGCATAGTCATAAATAGATTTAGTTTATATTCTGCTCTGGAAAATACAGCTTTAAAAAAAAAAAATCCCCTTTTTACTGTAGCTACCAAATATTCTTATGAGTGTTAACATAGTTTCCTGTTCATAACTTCTACTTGCATGATGTATTGATTTCAAGTGAAAATATCCAAGGGACCCAAGTAGTGTAGTTACAAACTACAATAGGTATTTACGTTAGGCTGTTTGGAGACAGTGTCAACTGCACTGACAGCTGTTAAATAGATCCTGTCTGTTAGTTCATGAATTTCTAAAATTATGCTAGTTCTGTTGTCTTTCTTTATATACAGCAGTAGAAATAGGATTTTATTTGGTCAAGAGAAACAAGCTTGAAAGTTTGAGGTTAGTTCTGGTTTGCCTGGAAGAACCTTGATAATGTGGAGTTACCATGATCTAATTCAGTGCCAGTGTGTGTATTTTGTTCATTTGTATTTTTGTTCGGTGTAGTAGCAACAATAAAACCAACAAAAGCACACAGTAAAATGAAACTGAGTTATTTTGGCTTGGGGTTGGCTTGACATTAACTGCAGCTGAATTTTTTATCTGACTCTGCCAGCTTCTACGTTTACCAGTGAACAAGGGTCCATAATTGTTTTAAGCTGTGACTTGATGAATGTTTTTGTTTAAAAGAAATACTCAGAATTCTGCTACATAGTGTATTGTAAATCAACTAGAATATTATTTTTTGTGATTGTTATAACAAAAAAAAAAAAAAGGTCAGGAAATGCTGGTTTCTGCTAGAACCTGTTCTGTGTTTTTGGTAGGCCGTGAGTTACAAGATTTCAATATTCTATGCCCTCTTTGTGTTTTCTTTTATTTTTTTTCTCGTCATAAGTAATGGAAAATAATCCAAATGCATCAACAAAGTATTTGAAAAAATGGTTCACACTCTTAAACATTATTGTGCAGAAATCAGATCGGGAAGGTATTTGGGTGAGTGGTCTGTTTTTTTTCAGGAGGAATCCAGTTCTGTAGCCATTAAGTGGCATACTCATGTTCTTAGATCACAGCCAGTGTTATATGAGAGATCATATCACACTGCACTCATGTTCTTTCAGGCATGTGAGGGTATTTTTTAAGAATTTTGTGTTGAAACAGGTTTTTAAAAAAATCTTTTTAGGAAGGAGGAACATCAATCAATGCACTGTTGGTTTATATTTTGTCTTACTAGCCTGGTTAAAATACTACTTCCAAATGATCAAAATACTATACTTCATTTTATGTCTTTACTATAAACAATGAGACTTCTTCCAAATCAGTACCTCATAACTAAGCAACCTTGTGAGTAATATTTCACATTAAGGAATACCTGTACGTAAGAATTCTCCATTGTATAGCTGTAAAGTACTTCAGAAAGGATAATTCAACTAGATTTTTTAAAGTAAATTTTAAAGTTGTTTCTGTTTTCTTGTATTTTGGCAGTAATTTTTGTTAGAGGGCAATTCAAATTGTTAGAGATAATTCAAATAAATCAATTTTCATTGATTTAGTAAGTTTTCATTCAGTAAGCAGTAAGAGTTTAGTTCATGTAGGCTTTACCAGAGTTTTCTTCATTAAAGTGAATAGGATGGTTATTTCAATGCAAATTCTTGAGTACTCTTGAGTACATATATTAAAATACAGACAGAATGCTGACACCACATCTGTAAAATACAGGCAAATGTAGCTATCAGAGTATTGTATTTCTGGTAGTTAAAGCTCCTTAAGAAGCATAAGCAGTTGAATGGTATAAATAAAGAAAAAGCTAAATGTTGAATTGCAAGAAGGTTAAACGTGTTTAGATATTTAAAATAGCTTTCTTAAATTACAGTGACAGTAAGCATTTGGTGAGGCACTGGAATAGGTTGCCCAAGGAAGTGTGAATGCTCCAACCCTGGAGGTGTTCAAGGCCAGGCTGGACAGAGCCTTGGGTGACATAGTTTAGTGTGTGGTGTCCCTGCTCATGGCAGGGGGGTTGGAACTAGATGATCTTAAGGTCCTTTCCAACCCTAACTATTCTATGATTCTATGATTCTATGACTTAGCACTGTGGTACATGTTTCTACACTGGTTTTTGACATTGTCATCCTGGTTGTCCTCTTACTGACTTCTTAATTAGCTTGTGTAAATGTACTTTTGATATATGTGGTTGTTCGGAATCATACATAAACCTGGGTGGCCTCCAAGGAAGAGACTTGCTAAACCAGGCAGTATAGGTGGTACTTTTTGATTCCTCTCACCGTCTTGTGCTCTTTCCCAGTGGGATCGCACCATGGCTGCGAAGACCTTTTCGTTACCCTAATACTGCCGTTCTTGAACTCTTTCTCCTAGAAGGAGATAGTTGATGAACCAGTGTTATCATCTTATAATGCTGCTCTTTTTTGTCAGTTTGCCTTCTTAGGCCACAGACCCTGATGAGAAGTGCAGGGTGTGGTTTGCTGAATGCTTTACTAGCTTGAATGAAGAGATCCCAACATATCCCAAATGACACATGTAGGCAAGGCAGTTTTTGTGAGGTCTGTACTTTTCATATTAATCTAAGAGGTGAGTTGAACAGCTGCAGGTTTCTATGTACATGATCCAGAAGGTGAGTCTTGGTGCAAAGCAGCGCCAGTTAACATACTGGTTTTCTGATCTAGTAGAGTTAAGATTCACAGCCTGAAAGCCCACTAGTGTTTGGTTTCACTTGGCTTTATGTGTAGGATTAAAAAAGATGCGTTATTTTGCTTCTTCAAAGAGCTAGATTAATCTCTAAACTTCACTGTGCATCCAACTTGTTAACTATTTTGTATTCCGCAACCATGAGATGCAGAGTGGAGAGCAACTTTTCCTCAGCACTGCTCCTTGATGTTCCTTCTGCCAGGGCTGTTGCTTGCCATGTCGCTTTGGCATCAGAGTTCTTATTCTGACCTTAAAGCCAGAAGCCAGCACTGCTGCCCAGGGCTGCAGTGAAGAGCCGGGGCTGGTTTTGTGGGGCTGAGAAGCTCTGGGAGGGCAATTCCGTGCTTCCACAGCTCAGTGACTGTGAAACGTGCTCCTCTCTGACAGTCACATCAGAACTTTTCCCTTTTCGTCCTTGCTAAATGAAAAGCTTTAGCTTATTCCTGGTTTTAGGCAGCCTTTGGCAGACTGAACTGCCTTTTATTTGTGGTTTTATGCTGGTTCTGACTGTGGTGCTCTTTATTGCTGTGTGGTTCTAACAATCAAATTCCAATTTGTCCTTTTGGCAAATGCTTAAGGCACAACAGAAATTTTCTGTATCTGCGAATAGAAATATGTTGTTTTCCTTTTTTAGTAAACCTTTGGGATGATTTTCCCTATCTCCACGCTTGAGTGGTTCAAGTGTGTACACTGTGTATGTGTTGATTCACTGTATTTTTTTGGTTGCCATAAATAATACTTCTGTGTGTCTAGCACCACTTAACAATGACAAACATGGTGTTGTTTTGGTTTAAGTTCACTTTGTTCTTAAAAAAGAAGTTATAAAACCCACTTGCAAATCCTGAGGTAGAGAAGGATGATTATCAAAGAAAATATGAAATTGTAAAGAGGTTGATGAGTTGAAGGCTGTATGTGTATTAGGAAAGTATTGCAGCATATAATATTTATGCTTTTCCTGTGAGGACCACACCCTAAATCAGAAAAGATGGTATCTTCCACAGTGTCCTTTTATCTTTAGTAAAAAATGTGGATCTTCACTGCGTGTCTTTTGATGCAGAAAGGTATTAATGTTTTCTGGCTTAGTGACTGGGACCTCTTTAGGTCCCTAATTTGCAAAGGTTATTACACTGGCATGCAGCATGTTGTTCCATTAAGTCAGGAGGAATTGTCTGTGGTACAGAGAAGTGTGCATGTTGCAGTGGTTGCTGCAGGAGCAGCACTTGGGAAAGAAATTGCTGTATGCATATCTCCAAGTTCACCAGACCAGTGTTCAGGGTAGGAGGTCACAAAACTATTTTCTGGTGGCAAAATGCAGTAGTGCTGCGTGCTTTTGTCCTGTTGGATTGGAATGGATGCAAGTAAGCAGTGGCATTTTTAAAACATTTGTAGGATGTGGATCTCATTTGAGGATCAGTAAGGGATGGTAATATTATAGATCCTTGCAGATTTTGCAAACCATATTTTGCAGGACTGGGGGAAGATTGTGAAATTGCCTAGAAAGAATATGCTCAAAGTAAACAGCTCAACGCACTTGGGTTATACACATTAATAGAAATATTTAACTGATTGAAAAGACCTCAGCATTGTGTAATAGCAGTGATATATTACATTCTAAGATCCCAAGGCATGTTACAGTCATTAATTAACTGGGAACAATAACTTCCTTTGATGACAAGTGGTGTTTCCTCTTGATGAGGCACAGAGGATTAGATTCCTATCTAAAAGCAAAAACATACTGTTCTTAAATGATACTTTTAAAGTGCTTTTTTTTTTCCCCTCTTCTAGTCACTTTCATTTAAGGCTGTGTATCACATCATTTCTCTGCTTAATCGCTTAATTGCATTCTACTCTTCCTTTGCTTTGGTGATAGCAGATGAATAAGGAGCTTCGCTCAGAGAGCAGAAAAATATTCTGCTGGTTTAAATGAAAATTCAGTACAGTGTTGTTTTAATGAAAAACTGAAAGCAGACACTGTTGTAAGGAGTGAATTTTCATGGTAACCAATTTTTCTCTTATAAGAATAGTTGTAAAGTTCTTTTTTTATTTATATATACTGATTAGCATGTAGTGGCTTTTAGCCCAAAGGAAGGTTATGAACTGATGTTGAAGAGGATAACGTAACATAAAAATCCCCAGCTGATGAAGGTTTTGGGAAGGGAAGAGAAAGATGATGTCCTTTCTCCCATAGTACGTCTGCCATCTTTTGTCCTGTGTGGCCCCAAGGTCTAGTTCTTCCTCCTATGCAACTTAAAACTTAACTAAACAGGCAGAATGTTGTATAGCAGATGTAGGCCTTCAGTTCTCAGGATAACATGGGCTGCTCTCACAAGCAGAAGGGTCAACACTGTGCAGCAAGAAGGAAACCCACTGCAGTTCACCATTCCCTCCTTTCTGCACAGGACAGATGGTTCTTGTGATTTACTTATTTTAATAGCCCTTCATGGGATGCTGAAGGAATGTTCCAGCTGAGGAAAGCCAGTGTAGTAACACCATGAATCAGTGTGCCAGACTGATTCCTTCGCTTCCCAGGAAATAAAAAAAAAAAGAAAAGATGCAATCAGTAAGTTTTTCTAGTTTAGACTGGATAAAACAGCGGCTGCTCCAAGGGCTGATAAAGTTTGGAGGCCTCTTTAATAAGGTCTGTTTGAAAGTCTGTTTTCTCAAATTATGTCCAAATACTCCCTGTGAGCTCCTAGTCCCACCCTTTTGTCCGGTGCTGAGCCCCATGCAGTTGTGCAATGTGGCTTTTGAAAACTGCCTGCACTCTGTTCTTACCAGCCATCAACCTGGATGTCAGAGGGCCAGGGTGGTGTTGCTTTTCCCATCCTTGTAGCTGTTTGTGAACAAACCCTTCTGAAAATTGCCTGTTCTATGGGGGATTGATATGAAGGATTTTTTGTTGTTGTTGTCACTGGCTTGCCTTTTTTTTCCCTTCCCTCTAGTCAGAACCAATCAGTAAGGTCTCCTTTTTCATTCAGGATTTCATGGGAACTGGCAGTTGTGTTGTATTGGTCCCAGTAAGGGATGCCTTTGCTAAACAGTCACGAACTGACTTGTTCATCAGGGGAAGAGTGAGTGAACTACTAGGTACATTGAGTGATCCATCTCACATCGTATTGATGTTACCACATGCTAGCAGAGGAATTAAATTTGGAAAGCCTAGTTACTAGCTACTGATGTACATAGTTAGCTTAGTAAAAACTAAGACCAAAACACTCCTACTTCATAAAAACAAACTTCAGTGCTCTCTCCTGGCAATCAGGAATTAATACAGCTGACTGGAACTTCAGGAGGAAGTCCAAAGTCAGGTCTGAATCTAAGGTGGAGATCTTCAAAGCTTTCACAGAAGTTCTGTTGCATTTTCAGCTCTTTAAAAAGCTATTTGTAGTGAGCAAGCAGTTTATTTAAGTCCTGTTGTCTAAAGAGTTTAGTTGGGTAGTGACCTCCTCCTCACAGAAAGAATACTATTTCCTCTCTTTTGTGGCATTTCCCATATTTGACAAATCAAATTCTAGAAGAGATGAGAAAGATGTCCAGCCTGAAACTCTTTGTTTTCCATTCAGAAAACAGAGGTCTGTTGTCTCTCAACCTCTGGCCATGTCCCACCATGAAGAGCTTGGCTTCATCCTCTAGAATTCTGCTGATGTGGCTCGTCCCTCCAAGAGCAGGGCTCTGCCTTCAGCCCTGTTGAATGTCACTGGGCTCCAGCTGGCCCCTTCCCTCGGCCTGTCCAGGTCCCTCTGTATGGAAGCCCGTGCCCACAAGTATACTGAACCGTCTTCTCTTTCCTGTCATGTCGTGTCCCTCTACCATACATCCTCCCCTGCCCCCACAAATTGGTCATTGCAAACTTGATAGTGGCCTCTAGAATTTCCTTTGGGTGATGGATAAAGAGCTATCAATCCTACCAGTTCACCCTAATTGTGAGCAATTTAGCCCTGCCTTTAGGGAATCTGAAAGAAACTGAACCCTGAGCTTTCATGAGCACAATAGAAGAAGCAGAGTGGATTGGAAATAAGCCTTTCAGGTTAGTAAATTATCCTTTTTTTTCTCTATTCTCTAATACACTGGTTACTTCTCTGCATAAGCATGCTAAAATTTCCAGTGAATATGTATGCCCTAAAAACCAGGATAGGATGGGAAGGATTGTGTATTGAGACTTGTTTACTTTTGCATTTGCTATGGGCATATGGAAAAACATATAATGTAATGATCAGAGTAGTGAAACAGAGATCATAGTGCAAATCTCTAGAAATAAATGAGTCTGAATTAAACCATAAAACCCTTGCCAGTCATTAATTCTTATTCGTTAGTGTTATTGTTTTCATCCTTTGGGTGAAATGTTGCAAGTATCGTAATGGATGTGATACCAGCGTAGCCAGATATATTGCATTTCTGATTCCTTGGAAAAAAACAGATTGTGAGGATAGGGGGTCTGAATAGAATCGGTGGAACATAGCTGTTTGCTGCTGCAGTGTACTTATTTTAATACTCTGTAGGTTTAGGACTGATTTAGCAGATGATAAAGGGATTTACCAGCCAGTGGGTTTTGAGTTGATGATGGCATTAGATGCTGTGAGCAAAACCTGTATGAGCAGGAGATGCTTCTGCTTAGGGTTGTTCTAAGGGACAGGACTGGAAAATAAAACTTACAGGAGCAATCAGAAATGGTGTGTATAGGAGGTGGCAGGGGAGATACACTGTTACCTCCTCTTTGGGACTCTAAAATTAGTGTTTCTGTTTCAAGCTCTGACCCTGGGAGTTCACATTAAAAAAAAAAAAAAAAAGTATAATTTAGCACATGAATTGGGAACTTCTGGCTCACGAAGGTTTGATTTTGCTGGGAATGGATCATTCTGTCCCCTAGAGAGATCATGCTTCCTCCATATCAAGGCCAAAGTAACTGGGGAATGTTATGGCAGGTTTGCAAGCTTACAGTGCCATTTAATATTTGTATTTGTTTTCATGCAATAAATTACTGCTACAAAACCAGCAAAACCTTTACTTCTTTTTTCCTCACATGTCTGTCTCATACAAGTGGCAGTTCTTTTCATGGAGAAAAATATATAAGAAAGCATCCTCTGCACAGGACGGAGAGGGAGAGTGAGGAGAAAGAGGCATGAATACTACTCCAGAAACTAGTGACCTGTTCTTTTCCTTGGAGGTTTTTAAGAAGAACATGCATGTGTCCTGACTTCTAGTTTCTGGAGAAGACAAGTGGGACAGGGGAAATCTGATTTGTTTTCAGCCCTGGAAAGACTTTGGTGTGACAGTGGGCAAGACTTTCAGGATGAGATTCACAGGGGTGCTGAAGTGCTTTGTAGATAGCTCTATAGATATTACCAGGCTCTTCACAAAGCCATGGCTCTTAGCGTGCCTTGGCTGTTTCTGTTGTATGAAGGTGTTATATTTTATTCTGAAGGACCTGTTACCCTTAAAGTGATTTCTTCTTTCTGTGCTCCAAGTGGCTTCCCAGGAGCATTCTAGACCCTTTTCCATTTAGTGATCTCTGTATCTTCAGCACAGAAATATTGAGCAGTATCATGATTTTTGTGGCTTTCTCTTTAGTCCCCACAGTTAAATCTGTTCCCCATCATAAATGCCT
>NW_009911601.1:36404-37868 GCF_000696875.1 Nestor notabilis | reverse complement strand
CTGAACTCCCTAGAGTAGTTTTATGACACAGGCAGAAGGACCTGTGTCATTACCTACTACTGTTTTCTCATGTAGCTATTTCCTGACTTTCAGTATGCTGCTTTTAAGCTGCCTATTTCAACCCTTGATCTTCAAAATCCTCGTTTTCCAACTCTTCCTTACCCAATAAAAGCTCTACTTCTTTTCTCTTTTTCTACCAAGAGATGTTTCTCTCCCGCCTCTTGTAATCTATCTGAAAATTTTCCCACACAAGGTTATCTTCATGCTTATTTACATGCTTATCTTACATGGTTGCCGATTTGGTTTTTTTACTGCATGGGTCCTATTGAGGTATATAGTCTATTAGCCTCTTTTCCCAATAGCAATCTGTCTTGTAATGACGATGACTGAGAGATGAAGGGTTAGAATTGCAGAGAAGTGAAACAAGTTTTCTAATCAGAACGCAAAAGCCATTGTGGAGATAATGTGTGTAAAGTTTGTACATGTGATGATTTTAAAATACTCTTTTTCTCCCATTTAATTTACTCAACTTCTTTTTAGCTAACCATTATTTTAAAAATAATGCTAATTTTGAACTTCTAAATACTGATTAGGAATGGGAGTGATACAATCTTTTTGGTTTTAAACTTTAAAAGATGATTACTTGGATCTCTTGCTTGAAAAGAATTTTTGTGTGTAACTTTGGGGGATTTTAAAAAGAATATTCGTGTTTGCTTTTTCCCTTGAGTTCTTGAGAATGGGGAACATGTGAGCACTTGCATTTAGGGTTTTTTAAAAAAAAAAAGCACAGGTGACCTTAAACGAAGCGCCAGTCACCTAAGGGAGTGAGTATTTAGCAGTTTTTAGTGATGTTAACCTGAGTTCATAGACTCTGGGAAAACTGGCATCAGTGTGTGTTTTCTTTGTCGCTGGGGTCCTGTCCCCTTCTTCCTAATCCTCTAGCTAAGCCTGGACTTAAGTGTAAAGAGTTTGGGTCCTCATGTCTGGCTTCTGAATCTTATATATAAACATAAAGCTTCTTCATGAGTCGCCAGTCTTCATTTTCCCAATGTATTCTGTAATTGATTGGGCTTGTTTTTATCCTCCTCTTTGGATGTATACAGCCAACCAATTCTACAGTATTTTGATGCTTTTTAAGTAATCACAGTAAGATTTATCAAGAGTTTAGTGTTTTAAATTGTTCTATTGACTAGTGGAAGTATTTAAAATCTACTTAGAAAGAGAGGCCCCAGATATTTATGTTATTGATGATAAGGTGAAGACAGCTGTAAGACATAAATTTGGTGGTTATAGGCTGCCTGCATTAGTTTCAAATGAAATTATTATGCTGATGTGGGAGAGCAGACATATATCTAAGAAATGAGGTATTCTGTAACAGAGTCATGATTCAAGAGAGCAGTTTTGCAAAACTGTCTCTGCTGCTTTGAAGGGAAAAGAACTGTGCTGTCAAATAACAGAAGAAAT
>NW_009911601.1:14230-36373 GCF_000696875.1 Nestor notabilis | reverse complement strand
GAGAGCCTGGTTTCCTGTGTAAGGCGATTTCTGAAGTATATTCTTAGATTCTTTTGAGGTGAAAAATTCTCCCATTCCTCTACATTATGAGGAACACATCACTTGGAAG
Organism: Nestor notabilis; assembly: GCF_000696875.1. Classification (NCBI taxonomy): domain Eukaryota; kingdom Metazoa; phylum Chordata; class Aves; order Psittaciformes; family Psittacidae; genus Nestor; species Nestor notabilis. The sequence goes on along the minus strand of NW_009911601.1, from coordinate 36,264 downwards.
GCTATTAAAAAAAAATTAAAAAAAATATATACCTGGACTTATTCTGTCGTATCCTTATTTTGTCATTTCCTTATTCTGTTATTTAAGAACTGCACCGTTTTCACATGACTGTGATCTTACTGCAGTCTCTTGCACCTTCAGCTCTTTGCTCATGTTTCAGAATGCTTGTAAATTTGGTTTTCCATAACATAGAGAAATATTTGAGGTAAGATGCACCCACCCACATTTATCTTCTGTAATGCATTGCTTGTTGACTCAATTTGATTTGAGACTCAAGGTGGCCTAAAAGGTTGTGACCAGTGTTGTGTTATTCCACACTTGTGCTTTCTAAAGATAAACCTTTTCTTTTTTAAAAAATCAATAGAAATAATATCTTCAGGGCAGCAAATTCATGTAGGAGATCAAAAATGTTTAGGAATACTCAAGCAGTCCAGGACTGCTGCATTTTCTTATGGATTACCTTTAGCAGACTTTACATGTCTTGCACATAATGCAGAAGCATAGTTGGGGCTGAAGAGACAAATCATGTTCTTGTTCTTCCAGTCTCAGAAAGAGATATTCTTTCCCTCTCTGCTCTATTCTAATCAAGTGAACCCGTGATCTGGCAACTGCATGAACATGCCTGTCAGTCTTACTTGTTCTTAAGACCACATTATCTTTGTATTGTAACTCCTTTTCTTTAGTTAAGCACAAAAGCACAATAAGGCAGATCTGAAGTTTGGCCCAGTCTCCTTGCTTCCTCACCTTCTGTATGAGCAGACCGCTAGAGCCATTTGATGGCCCAAGACTTGCATTTTTCACCCATACGTAATACTAGTATTGGATGTGTAGCTGTGACGGATGCTGAGCAAACAAATCAGCATGACTCCTTCCTATGAAAGCCTAATGATGCATCTTCAAAGGCATTGTGAAGTTCGTGGTTGTGCAGATCTGTGTCAGGGAGGCCACTGCAGCTCAGTCTGGTCTCCAGCTTCTTGAACTAATGGACAGAAGCGATGTAAGTAGACATTGATTCCTGCAATGTTAATTCTTCCTTTTGACCAGTTGTTGGTAATTCTGGCTAAATCTTTGGAATGTGTACTGCTGAATGCTCTACCTCCCTAGTAGCAGTTTTATTTTTAAATAATAGCATTACTAGTGATTTATCTATTCAACTAAATGCTGAAAACATTTAATTTTAGAAAAAGTAACAAAGTACCCCCATGCAACATATTTCGTAGAATGCTTTTCCACGTGTACTCTAACTTAAAGTTGGGGGAGAGAGACTCAGAGGCTCAGCTTGGCCTCCCGAACAGAAGTGCATCTTACACTGTTGTGAGTTACTCCTAAGTTGCTATATACATGTTCATTTGATCTCTGTTTGCCTGACTTAATTAAAACACTGGAATGTTTGTTCAGTAGATAAGAACATTTCTGGGAGTTATTTGAATTAGTAAGTACTCTGCTTACTGTCATTAAGTGTCTTTCCTCCAGTCCTCCTCCCCTACCCCTCACAGTATGTAGCAATAAGTGATATATGACTATAAAATAATAGCAGTTAAGTCATAGATGGTTGAAGATAAAACCTTTAAATGAATGCTGAATCTTCGCTGTTCATGTTGGAGGTTTTGGTGTGTGGGATGTTTCTTTTGTTTCAAATGCTTTATAATTAAAAATACTGTTGGTCTTACTTTTCTCTTCCATTTTACATAGCTTTCATTCTGTTCACACTTTTAACAGTAGCCATGACTATATGTTCTTCCCTTGTGGCAGTATTTGCAGCAGGAGCTGATGGTGATCGTGTAGAGATGCCTTAGCAAATACCCAGCACACAGGAGCAGTGTCATGGACTGTTTTAGTCATCCCATTTGCCAGGAACAATTCTGCTTCTGTAAGGTGCTGTCTGATTTCAGGTTAACATTTAAGACTCTAATATGAACAGTGAGATTTTCAGTCTTCTTCATTTAAGAACACAACCTCCTTGCGTGCCAATTTTTTTTATTATTTAAATAGTGTTTAAACACAGCTGATGTGTATTCAGTTGCGTTCATATTCACATTCCCCATTGAACTGGTATTTTTGCCTTCTTTCTTTGCTCTTGCCTTTTTACCAACATCAAGACTTTGGCTTTGTGAAGATTCTGACTTTCTTCTTTTTTGTTAGAAACTTTAGATCTGACAAGCAAGATAATATTTTTGGAGAGGAAAGTGATGTGAACTGGAATGACACAAGCAGCTCCCTACTACCCAACTAGCAAGAACAGCATATTTGCTTTACTGAGTTAGCTTCAGTTCTCCAGGCTATCGTGAGAACATTTGCTTAAGCTTATGGCTTCAGGATGTTTATAGGTTCTTGCAAGATCAAGGTCTTGGTGGTGCGTTTGTGCTGGAGGGCAGATGAGAGTCTGGTGAGGTGTCTGTTGTAGTGCTGACTGAGGGAATTCATTTCACTTCATTTTAGCTGTGGTGAAGTTGTAGATTGTCTAAACTCCGTATTTCTATATAGTAACAGCAATTGGAATAGGCTGAATGATGTTAAAATGTTTAATCAATTATTTTGGTTGTTGTATGTTACCATTTGCTTTCCAGAGTGTATTTTAATTTGATTTTTTTTTTCCATCCCCTTTGTTTGAAACATTCAGGAAGTGTTTGTATTTTTCCATTTCTCAGGTCTTACTATTGCAACTGTGGAATTTATTTTGGTCTTTTAGATATGAATGGCTTGATGTTTTGCATGTCCTTGTAAGGCATCCAGTTGCTCAACTTCTGTGAAGCAAAAACATTGTTTAATGTATCCTGATCACCACATGAATATCAAGTATAAAGGGAAAAATGCCGCTGTATCACTTTCTTTCATTTTGTTAGTTGTTATTTTTTAATTTAATTTGAAAGAAAAAACACAGATTGGAAAGGCTTCCTACATGCCGTAAGTGATTCTTTGTGTCAAGAGGCTAATAGGCTTAGGGAAATGCCTGCTGCTTACAAAATGTGCAGGGCCCAGTGACTAAATTTTTAAGGTTTCTACCATTCTTTTCATACCTGGTGGCTTGGAATAAATGAGAGGCTACAGTTTAATTTGTTGACATGAGTTTTGTGAATTCAAAGCTAATTTGTAAGAATCCACTGTTCTTACCAAGGTTGGCTGTCTAAAGTGTTTCATAATCTAGATGTTTTCTGGGAGACACATTTCTTAATCTTTATTGCTGTCTAGTGAAAAGATCTGAACATCAGGGAAATACAGACTTGTGCCAAGTAGGCATATAATATTCACACAAACCTGGTTCTAAGGAGTATAATTCAGGCTGTCACTTTCTGATTTCCTTAGTTGTGCAACTTTTGCATTCTCCTTATATATTTAACTAAAAGTAACTGGCCCTCTAGAAAATAAAAAAGGGGGAAGAAAAAAAGTAAAAAGGAGATTATAATTATTTTCCTGAAAGTACAAAGAATTATTATTGCTCTTTGGAAAGTATTTGGTCTGGGAGTGGCTTTGCTAGGCAGTCCTAAAGTGCATTGTCCTACCTCACAAGAAATTGTTAGTAGGGAGAGCTATTAACAGAGAGGGGTAATCTTATATATGGATGAGGGGAAGTGCAAAGCTTTCTCCTTATGCTTCAAGCTTGATCTAAGCATAGTTTGAATATAGCTTAAAAGATAGGATACTTTCCATTGTCCATGTAGTCTTCAACAATTTATCTGCATTGAGATTTTGTCAGTGAGCAGTAAATATGCATGGCACACATGTAGCGGAACAGCCATCTCATTTTCAAAGCTGAGCAGGAAGCAGAATGGCCTTGTACCAGGCTGTTGAAGCTGCTAGTCACCATAAAAAAAAATTTGCCTGTATTAAGTGTACAGAATAGTTTGCTGATATTTAAACCCTGTGTTATCTAGTGAAAGTTTCCGAGGGTCTCCTCTGGAAATTATATGCAGGGGCCAGCAGGATAACAAGCATTGAGCAGTGCAGATTAGTGCAGCAGCCTCTGCGTCTGGTAAGGACTTTCGGCTGACTCGTTTCTCAGCTTTTCCTCATTCTGTAAGTTGTGTGCACTCATTCTTTCATCCTTGTATTTTTCCTGTTCAGTAATTTCTACGTACAGCTGTGTATGCAGGATAATACCACATTGTTTCCAGCAGCTTTATTTACACCGAAGGTTTTCTTTTTTCTTGGTTTGAATTGTGTTTCAAAACTGCAAGGCTGTGTAATACCATTCATGAAGTCGAATAATTGAAGAGGGGAAGGACAAGAGAGAAGAGCTATACAGGTGTAGATATATTCAGGAAGATTACTCCAGATAGGAAGACCTGAAGAGGAGCTGGCTTGTGTAGCAGAAGTGCTGAGGTTATGTGGAGAGCAGAGGAGGCAGCCAGCTTGAGATGAGTACACATTTGTAGTGGGGGAATGGAAAGAAGGCAGCTCTACAAAGTATATTGGATGAAGTCCATAGGGAGCTTTACAAACCAGGAAAGATATTACTTATGCTGGGTCAGGTTTCTTTCCACGCAGATGTTGTGTTTGCTCTTGCATTGTCATTATCTTGGATCTCTTCAGTGTGACTAATATTGCACAAATTTCAAATCTTCTTTTCGTCTCCATGTATGCTCAGATGCAAGGAATAAACCTTAAAAAGCTTTCTCTATTGCTTGTCTTTCTACTACCCTGAATTAAAACTTTGAAATAACTTTCCCTGCTGGATTTTAAAACAGTAAATAGGGAGTGAGTATTCTTTCATTTACAAATTAAAATTAATTTAAGTGCTTTGCAGTTCCAAGTACTGTAAAAAGTCAAGGTACTTTTTTGTGCTCCATTGTATGATAAGAATAAGGAAAGTGATTTCTGAGCTTCCTTGCTGTTTGTCTGTGATAGCTGCTTTGGCTCTTCTGTGAGTTAAAGGGACTGTGGCTGGGAAAAGGCTGTGGACATGGCTATGAAAACTATATGGTAATGCTTCATAAATTCCAGCTTTGTGAATAAACCCCAGTGTTTCTGGTTCCTTTGAAAAACTTAGTCGGGTTCGTTTTGGTTCATGTTCCGTTCCTGTGTTTCTCTGTCGCTCCCTTCTCTCCTAGCAACAGCTAATTTGGGAAGTGGCTTTTGACTCTGTATGGTATTTAGACAATGTGTATCCAATGCCATGATCAAACCTGGCTCAGCATATGAGTTACAAGCATATGGTAATGTCCGTAAGGAATTAAAGTAAAGCCTTGAGGACTGGGCAAAGAGTCTTTCCAGAAGAGCAAGGATCTGTCAACAGAATTGTAGCCCATATGTAATTCCTACAAATCTGTGAGTGGGAAATGCCAATGCTTATTAGACCATGCATTAAATATCATTGAACAGATGTTCAGAGAGCCTTTCATTCATAGCGCTGTTAGCAATGAATGAGGTATTATGCTCCCATTCTACATTTTTAAGTGAAGTGTAAAGATATGTTTGAAAAGGAGAAATCATGTAAAGTGTACCCTGCTGCCATTCATATTCCAAACCAGTTTTTTGTTCTCCAGTATCTAAAATGAATTACACTGGAAATAAGTATTTAACAATGTAGTCTCAAGTTGTACAGAATATGAAATTACACAGTGCGTATTGTTTGTTTGTTTTCAGTAAAATATATGTATGTCTGTCATACAGCAGAGAACTTTCCAGAAACAACAGTTCATGTTTTCTTTTGAGCTGTCTCTCTGTAGTTTTCTTGTGCAGCACTTTTTCAGGAAGTCATTTTGAAATACAAGGTAAGCAGTCTTTTCATGTTCACCCTTTTTTTTTATTTTGTACATAGGTATCGTCAGCTGTGTGTACATAGTTCTGGGAGTGAAGTCTTTAAGACTTCTGTGTCACCTTAGCATTTGCTGACTTGTGCAAAGAAAAATATGGTCAGTGGAGAAGCACATCCCTTCCATCACCCTGTCAAACCAACCCATTTATTTGTTCTGTAGAACGAACTGTATCTCGAAGTGGCAAATTCTCAGAACCTTCCTAAATCCTGCTTCTCTACTTAAGTTCAGTATTTCATATTATATTCTGTGACACAGAAATGCTTGTTACCAAGTGGCACATTCATTAGGAAGCACTCCCTTCATGAGGATTCAAATAGTTTCTGCCACAGAATTGAAGATGGCAATAGGAGGAATTCTAGAAATACCAAACTAAGCTCGTTAGAATTTGTCAGGCCTTATTCGAGAACAGAATTTGTCGTTTGTGCTTAGATGTTAAATTATGTTTCACTTTTTAAAGATTAATTTAAAAACATGCTAACCAAAAATTACATACAGAACTTTATTTTGAGATGAACCTACTCTTGGAGTTAAATTGAAATGTTGCTGTTTTATGGCCTAAGGTGATTTCTACTCCCTCTCTTCCCTTCTCCTCTTGGTGAGCCACAAGGCCAGAGAATTTCATTACTCATTTAGGTCTGCTTTCAAGCTCTTAATACACTTTTGTTAACCATATAATCGGGCATTTCAGAATGCTAAGCAGATTAATTGGTCACTAAAATTATTATCCTATGTCACTAACAAACTACATCAAATTTAGAGCTCTGAATTAGCGTACTGCTTCCTAAAACCATGTTTCATTTGGAATTGAAAGAACAGTAGAACCTGGGAGAAAATACACTGAACTGGAAAGGAAAGAAGGAATCACTGGAGCAGGATAGCAGGCTGACAAATAACCATCTGGATAATCTTGCTTTCAGTATCCAGTCATCCTAAAACCTTAGATCTGGAACAGACATATGGTGTGATCACTTTGAATTCTTCCCTGTCATGGTCAAGCATGTTATGCATTCCTCTTCATAAATCAAAGAAGTTTCTAATTCCTGACTTACTGAAAAAGCAGGAAACTCTGCAAGCATTGCAATGCTTTTAGTGTTTGCTTGAAACTTTCCTCTAAACTTGATTTCTCTTTAATAAGAATTTTTATCTGGCAGTGGCTAATCCTTATCCTCTCATCTGCGTATGGTTAATTCTTTAGTGTGAGTACTCATCAGACTATGTGTTTCTCTAATTTGTCTTATGCCAACAGAAATTACTATGGCTTTCTCTGCTTGTTATTATTTCAGAGTAGTTCCTTTTTTTTTTTTTTATTAGGGCCTGGTTTATGTTCATTCTGTTGCAAATTCAATGGAAAGAATGTCTTGGGGCAAAGGGAAAACATGTCAAATAGCAGGAATAACAGAGCACGCAGTTTCAGATTGTGGCACTGCTGGTCTCAAATGTGACTAACAGCTTTTTGGTTTTATTTTGGTAAAACCACTACAAAGTCAGCCCCGTTCTAAAATGACGCCAAAAAATGGAGCTGACTGAGTTGTCCTTGAAATGCATGAATGGGTTGGTGCAGGTTTCAGCTGTTTGCCTCTCTCCAGACGGCGAGAGTGCTCTCCCTGCTGGCTCTCCAGCCAAGCCTCTGGCAGCCACTTGCAGCAGGAGTGACCCCGTGCCAGCCTCTGCCAAGTCCCCAGAGTGCCAAAGCCTTGAAGGGTGAATTTAAACAACCACCACCCACACAAATGTAACAAAGAGGGCTTGAAAACCTTCCCTAGGAGTTTTCAAATGGCCCGTGTGCTGGTCCAAATGTACTGTTGCTGCAGTTTTATTGGAATTGCGTTTTAAACCTTTGGGGGATTGCTACTACTGCTAGTAAAGCATGTGTGTTGGGTAACGTGGGCTGGTAATAAAGGTCCACAGCCTATTCATGCTGCTAGAGGTGACTGAGCCCAGTTCTACGTATGTGGAGCTGTAGTGTAGAAATACTTACTTTTAGTTGTGGAATGTCCTTAAGAGAGAATTTTATCCCAGAGTTGTTAGACAAAGATGACAAAAAATTTCATATGTAATGTGACGGTGACAGTAATAGTTTGTGTATGTTCACTGACTCAAAGAATTAGATGAGATTGAATGTAATACTTGTTTTATCGTTTGCTTCTCAACTGCTTTGTTGTTCCTGTTTTTAGGTTCCTCCTAGATCCCTCTTCAAGGCAAAGACTATTACTTCGTGCTTGTCTTCATAAAAAGAATTTTATCTTTGTTCAAAAACTCTAGTCTCTAGCTCATTCCTCACAATCCCATTGAAATAACACCTTTTTTTGCAGTACGTCTAAAATTGCTATTGAACTGACACACTGATTTTTGTACTAGGACAAACCACATTCCCTTTCAAAGAATAATGTTACTGATTAGATAAGCAGTTGTTGCTGAGTATAGGTTGCTTTCCATCTATCCAGTCTCCATTCTTGGCATTTCAGTTGTAAGTTGTTGGGGTATTATTTGTCAAATGGACTTAATTTAATTTGCAAAGGTAGCAAATGCATTTAGAGTGGATCTGTGTGTTTGAAAGAGAGCTTAAGATGATTGCAGAAGTAGCTATGATGATCTAAGGATGTAGAAGGACTTGTGTGTCCTAGAGAGAGAGCCTAGCTTGTTTCTTTATTAAACACCTGCACTGCATCAGATCATCCAACTTAAAAAGTGTGTATCATCTCCTATCTCTGTATCTCAAGCACTGTGGAAATGGGTGCACTTCTGTAAGCTGATAGTGATGCATATTGAAAAAGCAGTTTTGAAACCTCTGGTGGTATGTTGAGGTATGAAGAATACTTTAAAATACATTTTAATGTATTTTAAATAAATGTTTATGTCTGACCTACTGCCTTGCTTTTTCAAAAAGGAGGTAAATAAAAATGAGGAGACCCATTTCTGAGGACTGTGTGCTGAACTTGGGGAATATTTGAACTGAGCCCAGTAATGTGAGGCTTAAGTTTGTAGGCAACACTTTCCATCAGTTCAGAATAGGAAAATACAGAAGCATTATTCTGTGTGCTGTCTGTGCAGTTCTGATATAGCTGCTTTAGGAGAAAACAGGTTGTTCACCCTTGAATCCAGAAAGGGCTCTGTATAACGTCAAATCTGCATGCATTTTTTGGCATATTTATTAGTGAATCTTCTGAAACTAGCTACTGCTGCTCTGGTGTGTAAGCACAGTACTCCATTTTACAAAGTAATGATGTGTGCCTGCATACTAGAGAACAGAACTGAGCTCAGACTTAGCGTTGAGCCTTGGTTTTAGTCACTTGTGCTCCCTCCTTTGCCCTACCTTATCTTCTGTCTTCCAGGCTTTACCCAGTCGTGCTTCTGGGTTATCCTGTTCTGGGACTGCTTGATCGCCTGGTTTGGGCAGGCTTATACAAAATTTTTGGTACAGTTCAGAATAAACACTGAGTCAATTTTTGCTCTAGTCTTCATTCCAGAGAGGTGTTTGGGGGTGGATTTTTTTTTTTTTACTGATCCTCACTATAGCCCTTAATAATTTCTATGTTTTAATTTGGGTCCAAATGTGAGCACATCATGTATTTATTTTTTGGCTAGCAGGGCAAAGTGTGTGTTTGGAAAAGGCTTCAGGTTACACAGAGGCTGCTTGGACCACTGGCTTCAGCAGATGGAACTGCTTAATAGATACTCACCCCTGCTCTGTGTTCCTCCTTAAAAGGCTTTTGCATGTTAATGGCTGGCTTTGAGCTAGTGGTATTTTAAATCTCTTGTGAAAAGTTGAGAAATAATACAGGAGATACAATCTGCGTTGCCTTCCTCCACCCTTCTGCAATAATGTTGATTGTAAAACCAAAAAGCTGTTCATTGATAAAATCTTTCCTGAGCAGGGGTCAGTTGTCCATTTCCTGAGCCATGCATAGCTCTGTTGAGAATGCTGTTTTTCTCAGGAACAATCCTTCCTTTTTGTAATCTCTGCTCTATTTTCCATATGCTGTCCCTGGATTACTTCCAGGGAAGGAAAGAAACCACCAAAAAACCTCCAACCAAACCAAATCTGCCAGATCTCACCCCAGCTTTGGTATTGCAGCATCTGTTCTCAGACTCATATGTAAATACCTTTATATAGGGCGGTTGCCATATGGTTTTGATACACTGACATGTCAAGACTGCATCAGCTTCCTTTTGTAAACTGACTTAGACTTGCAGTAGCTTTAGGTCAGCTTGCTTGATAAAGGACAGCAGAATTTGGTCTTGGCTTGTGCATCTGTAACTTTCAATCTGGAAACATTTTATTCATTTTAGGGCATAGTCTTGCAAACAAATACTTTTTTACTTCCATCACTCACAAAGTTTATTTGAACTAAATTCTTTTACAACAAATAAATATAAACAGTACTTCTGCATAATACCTTTTATCTTATGATAGCAAAAACATTTTACAAACCTCAAATTCTCAAGTTTTGATTTCTTGGAATTACAGTACTCGAAAGCTAAAAAATGGTGGAGCATTATCTAATTATATGCAAAGCTGGCATTCACGCTGCTCCACTGTCAGCAGGATTGTCAGCCTGGAGTCTGAGAAAGAGAAGTGCTGCAGAGATAAGTCATGTTAAGGGGAATGGAAGGACTCTGAGAAACAGGATATGACACAGAGGCCATGGGAAAAAGTAAAATCTCCTTTGCCACAAACCCAGATGCTCATGCTAAGGCTGGGCTTTTCAGTAGCATCATAGGCCTTGGTGAGGTGGGCTCCATGTAGGCATAAGAACAGCTATAAAGAACAGCTGGCATTTGGAGGCCTTATACAGTGTGCTCATGCGTATGGTCAACACTTAGTATATGATGTATTTGAATACTAATAATTATTAATGTTTGGCAAAAGCAGCTGCTCGTAGAAGCTGGGGCAGTCAGAAAAATGAGTAATTTTATGCTGAGAGAAGATTTGGGCCTTGAACAAAACACTGGGGATCTAAGGAGGAGCCCTTAATGTTGCTAATAAATATCCACTTAGGCAGATTTGTCACTCATGTTTCTGAAAGTTTTGTGGCTGGATGAAAAGAATGTGCTTTTATTTCTTTAGCAGCTGTGCTTTTAAATGGGTGCAGCTGTACCACAGTGTCCATTGACACCAATTGCTTCGTGATTTAGTGTATTGGTTGTAGTAAGTGTAGTCAATCAAGTAGAGCTGTTTTTTTTGTTTGCTTGGGATTTTTTTTACTGAGAAGTGAGGAAAATCTTGTGCAAGAGCTGAAGTTTGTTAGACTGGAGCAGGCACGACTGCAGCTTATCTGTGACGTTACTGCAAAAGCTTTTGAGGGATATGGCAGTTGGTTATCATTTGCTGTTAGCCCGAGCACAGCTTTGCTGGAGCTGTCTCTGTTCCAGTGAGGGCATGACCTGCCACACGCAACGTGGAAGTCATTTGAAAGATTTCGTATGGCAAGAACAACACTGCAGTTATGTAATGAGGGTTTTTTGTTAGAAGTACGTGAAAACAGGAGCTGTGAACTTGCAGGCAATTCAGAGCTGAATTTCTTCCTTATTCTCACTCCAGAAGGTCATTTGGAGAGTTTAGTAGAATGCTGTTTGTCATATTTTGATGAGAGTTGCAAAAGGCCTTCTGTCTTCCTGTTTTAGGGATAAATTACTGAATGTTTACAAGGAAGTTTTATAAGTGTATGCTAAGGTATTTCAGCATAATCTTGTTGAGGTAATACTGGAGCTTTAAATCCTCATCTGATAGACTTTTTTGCAAAAGGAAAAATCAGAAAGACATTGCAGCTACTCAGCTTCTGTCAAAATGATGTGAAGTATCAGGAGGTGAAGCTTGTTGAGGGAGGTTGCTTTTTTATATAAATAACTACAGTTTCTAGAAGATAAGTAACTCAATGCATGTCAGTTATTTTGTGTACTATTTTTAAATATCTATATTTCTGTGTAATTAATACAGATAATGCCATTCCAGATAAAGCCATACGATTGCACTGTTTACTGTGAGTGAAGATACCCGGTTATTTTCCCTTTCCTCATCCAGAAAGTAAACAGAAGCCTGTCTTTCAATGTTAGGTAGTTTTAGTTGCCCTGGAGAGAAAGGTAAAAGTCTTAAATTTCTATCAGCTTGTTAAATCCAGGTGGCCAGGTACAGGAGGGAAATACTTGTTATATTTGGAGTTTGGAGGCAGTGGAGAAGAAGGAGCATTTAGACTGTGCTGCTTACCGGACAGCAGAGAATCCACAGGCGAGTGGTGTTTTAAATGGTGCAAACTTCAGTAAATGCTTGGGTTACCGTCAGCAGCAGAGGCAGCAGGCTCTTGTGAGCTGGACACAAGGGGAACCCATCTTCTTCAGTGAGACCCTGCCAGGTTTGACCCGTGATTGCACTTTGTCATACATTAGGCTTTCTAGCTCCAGCGCTTCTTTAAGAAATGTTTAAGCTCAGATTTTCTACTGAAAGCAACTTGCTGCATTGCTCAGCTGCTTTGAGGTGCTGCTTTATTCATTTGGCTCAGAAATGCTATAGCTGTTTGGTGGGTTTGTGATGCATTTTTAATTGTTCGTTTTGGTTTGTTTGGTGGTTTATTTATGATTTGTTTTGTTTTTTTCGTGTTTGGTGGGGTTTTTTGGGTGTTGGGGTCTTTTTGTGTGTTCGTTTTTGGTTTAAGTCACACTTGTGTCCAACTGATGCTGAAGTTAGATTAGATGCTTTAAAAGATTGTGTGAAATCAAAATGTGAACCAAATGCTAGACTCCTTTACCTTTTCATTTACAGGAATTTTGATTGATAAATGTATTCTTAAAGGAGAAAATTTTACTACACCCTGATTTGTTGCCCAGGCGGTTGCTTACTCATGGGTGCTGGAACTGACAAATGTTTCAGTTTATTGTGGCCCGAGAAAGGTTTTAGAGATGTCACTGCATAGTAACTGCCAGCAGCATAACATCACTAGTGCTTTTGGTAGCTGAGAAATCATCTTGTGTCTGGTAACGTTTATTGACACCGCCACGTAGATTTTAGTACTGAAAAAAAGGATCAGACACTTGGGGTACATTGTTTCTTTCCAGTGAGGGCTCTTCCCGGTTTGGGGTGGGTTTTTTGTTTGTTTTACTTTTTTGTGTGTGTGTAAAGAATGTGCATTGGGTATTTTTGGTTTGTTTTGTTTCTTTTTTTTTGTCGTTTGAAGTTGCTTTTGACCCTTAGACCTCGCTTTTGGGAAGTTGGGGGAGGTGTTGCTTGGTTTGTCTGGTTTGTTTATATTTTCTCACTTTAATTTCTGTTTGGAGTATCATGTATGGAATTTCTTGTACTGTACTAGGACTTGACAAGCTGCTTACCGATTGATTAATATAGATACGTTGATTAAAAATTCTGTGTAAACTACTGAAGCCAACTGGAGTTACTTTTAGTTGTTACAGGGCAGATTCTGTACTACTGTAGTTCAGTGAGTAGAAAACTCAGCGATCCTCTCTGGACAAGTCTGTTTTCCCCTCAGCAGTTAATGCTTAACTTACCTAAAATTCCCAAGAATTACTTGTGTGGTGATTTAAATTCTACTAAGAAGTTTAAAAGCTGGAAATTTTGAGGTCTGCTTGCTTTTTGATTGCTTTTATAATAAGGTGGAAACTTTCCCTTACACAAATATCCCTTCTCCCTTTTGCCTGAAGAGAACCCCCACCAAGCACAGGTGAATGTCTTTGGAAATTCAGAACAGCAACGCTTTTTTAATAATTTCAAAAAGCATTTGATATTTTTGTGACCAACAGCGTACTCATGAGCATGCCTTACAAGCAACACTACTTTAGGGTACCTCATACCTTAAAGAGGGCAACACCTGTAAGGCAAAGGCTTTAAATTAACATTTTTAATGTATTCATGAGAATCCTGGTATGACTTGGGTTATTTCACTGGTTCCTTTTTTCTAATATAACTACCTTTGAATATAGTACATTGAGTGCATATTGAGAATGTAAGCAGTATACATTGAGGTTGGTAAATGTGGGTGAATACAACATATACTTCCTCCATAAGCTACTGCAGTGTTAAGATTCATAGGTAAGTGTATAGACTGGGGACACAGATACTTCAGTAGTGTAAAAGGAGATGCTATTGCTGTTGCATGCTGCTGTAGGAGGCTTATTGCAGAAAATACAAAGCTGTACCAGATTTATTAATTTTTAGTTGCCTGGCTATTAATGACCACTTAAAATCAATATGTATCTCTTTTAGACAGGGATGGAGTTTGGTAGACCTGAAACTTTCATTTTCAGAGCACTGCTTTGGTTTTATCATTGCACTATTAACAGATTATTCCAGGTTAAATCTAATAGTGTAATACTTATCAGGCATCTAGTTAATCTCATTCTTACTCTGGCCATGACTAACAGGGTCATGGGTTCCCCCATATGCAAGACCTGCTGGCTCCCAAACCAGAATTTAGGTAATTTCTCTTTCTGCTGTCCTATGAAATTATTGAAACAGATGCTGTCCTTCAGCTGCTTTCCCTATTCTCTTATGCCTATTCTTTCTTTCCCTTATTACGAAGCACCTATGGTATTTACTACTTTTCTGTTTAGTCCTGTATTCTTCTGAATATTTATTCTTCTGCTGCAGTCTAACCCAAAACTTTGTATAATTGTTTCAAGTCCCTATAGATGCTCTTTAGAGCTGACTGTCTGTAGCCCACATTCTGTGTGAGCAATCAGGCATTTTTTAAAATGTTCTTTCATCTTGGTTTGTATTGATCAGCTGAGGCTGGTACCTTTATTGTCCTTTACAATATATTTTTTTCAATCCACTGACATCAGTAGTGGGTTATAGCCGTTCCCCATTCAGCTGGATGACAGTTGTTGCGCAGTAATGTCATGTGTTTGTGTTAGACAGGTAAGCCTATATAAATGCAGAAGAAAAAAAGAGTTCATTGTATTTTTCTTTCCTCTTCATATATGCACATCAACGTCTGGCATTCAGATGTTGGATTAATTCCTGCTCTTTCTTGTGGGGATGGATGCCACTTGGTTGCTTCTGTTCCTGGCCCTGTTTCAGTGTGGTCTGTTTTGCAGTGTATGTGAGGGCATGAGTTTTATTGTAGCACAAGGAAACAAGGAAGGCTCCGAGGTTTTGGGATAGGGTGCCTTAAAACATGCTTGCTGTCTAGTCTGCAGCTGGGATAAAGTAGTAAACGTCAAACACATTAAATAGTTAAAAAAAAAAAAATTGCTAAGAAAAGAAAGCAACTTGTAATTAAATTCCTTAAACCAGTAATAATTCCAAGCATCACAAATGTTTTATCCACTGGTCTGACTGTAAATAATTTCAGCCACAGTTTGAAGTCTGTGGCGACTACCTGAATTATGGCCTAGGGAGTATTTGTGACTTGGGGAGAATGTTTTCATCTGTGTCTCTTGGGAATATAGAATATTCCCTACTTTTTAGTTGTTGGAACACCGAGTGGACCCATGTTGTAAACACCATATGCTGCTATCATCAATGGTGTTTTAGGCAGAAAGCTGTATTGGAAAGTTTTCATTTTAGAGAAGGGACACGAGTGGGAGCCTGAAGGAAACTGCAGTGCCAGTTGTATGTGGGTTTAAAAACAAAACAATCCAGCAGCACCACCACTGTGACCTTTTCAATAGATTATATCACGTATCTGTTTATTTCTAATGGCTCTTTTAAATGACAGCTTCATAAACTGAAGTATCCAAAACAAAGGTCATGAAGTTTACTTTGGCCATCTCAAGTGAATTTTCCTAACCTGAGCATCAGCAGTGCCTTTCATAAATCAGTCCAATGACATCATCTTTTAAATTAGTAAGGTCGGTATTTGTGCTCTGGCCTCAAAAGCTATTTGACCAGTTAGTTTTTTTTCAGGTTTTATAGTAGTCCAGACTTCTCACCAGCCATAGTTCTTAGTAATATGCCTGACGTGGGAAGACATTCATCAATAATCGTCACTTTTTAAGTGCAGATAGCAGACAGTGATTAGTTACTAAGCTTCTTTATTGTCTACTGGGAATAACAAGCATCATTTGTAGACTTTGAAATTGTTCGTAATACATCTTGCACTTCTTGTTGTTGGGGGATAAAGGTGTCTACAGTTGAGTAAGTATTAGCTGGGCTTCTGGGAGGAGGAAGAAAGAAAAAATACTGGGTTGATTGTGTTTCCAGGAAAGGTAAAATGAGGTAGTGGTAGAGCTGGGAGTGAATCATCTGTTGGCCTGAGTGTGCTCATTTGTTTTGTTTCCCAGTAAGTGCTGTAACTTGAGGTGGAGGGCTATTTCAAAGAGATTCAGCTTTGGTCTTCCTTTTCTTTCCTGTGTGCGGGTTAGAGGGATCAAGCCTGTGCTGACAGGGAGGTTGTCTGTAATATTGGGGTGGGGAACAGGTCAGTTATAGCTTGTCTTTTTCTGCAGATGAAACTGCTTCCACTGCATGCCGCAGGAGCAAGGGAGAGGTCTATTCTGATAAGGTTCTTAGCAAAATTCACCAACTCCCAAGAAACAGTCAAGCAGAGCAAGAGTATTTTTTCTCTTAATCGCACCTTCCTCTCCCTATGTGGAAATAACAATAATGGCTGACATGAGCTGAAAAAAGCCAGGAAATTTAGAGCCAAGTCTTAACTCCTATCCTTAGCTCACCCTAGTAATACATTTAGGCATTGCAACACAGATGCTATGTAAGGTCACCTACTAGCAGCTCTGAAGTGTCAACTGTGATTGAATTCCCTTAAAGAGAAACCAAAAGTTATCTTAAACACACAAACTATTCCATATGTGTGCGTATGATGTATGGTTTTGTTTATGTTAATGAGGAGACTTACACCAGTAAGTGGTTACGTGCTTGGCTTGAAATGTGCAAATGCTTGAAACCTCGCTCTATGAATCACTTTCTTTCACTGTCCTTTGAAACAACCTGAGCTTGGGTTCCCATGGTACTATTTCTGTTCTTCAGCTTTCTACACACAGCAGTCTTTCACCAGACCTCTTCCTACTTGTCATTGCTGCGGCTTAGCTTGTTGATAGCAGGAAAGGCAGCTTTGTGAGCTAGACAGTCTTTTTTCCATTTTTTTTCCCTCACCTTATTTCTGAGACAGGTTAGAAGCCATGATTTTGACAATGGCTGTTGACCTGCAGCAGATGCTGTAGATGCAGCATCAGCAGACACTAAAGTCTGTGTGGGAAAGCAGTCCGTTTGTGAGGGAATCAGAGTTAGTTTGGGGGGACAGAAGATCAGTTCAAAGGTCCTGTCTGTTTTGGTTACTTTTTCAAGAACATTCCTTGTGGAGATATTGTAGAAGGCAAAATGAACCCTGTTTAAAAACAATTTCCTCACATCTCAGTATTAATGGCCGTCCAGACAGTGATGAAATAAAATTTATTTTTCTCAAGTATCTCAAAGGCTTGATACAGTATCTTAATTCAGTGAAGACAATTTCCGATCATAGCATTATGCTATGTCTTTCTTTAATTAGATGTTGCACAGGCCAATTTCCAGTTTGGCAAAATTAAAGATTATATTGCTTAGCAGTAGTTGACTCCATGGAGTTTTCTGTCTGCTGAATTGTAGAGAACCGTAGAACTGGTTAGGTTGGAAAAGACCTTTAAGATCATCAAATTCAACCATTAACCCAGCACTGCCAAGTCCACCACAAAACCACATTCCTAAGTGCCACATCTACATGTCTTTTGAACAGCCCTAGGGTTGGAGACTCAACCACTTCCCTGGGCAGCCTGTTCCAATGCTTGACAACCCTTTTGCTGATGAAATTTGCCCTAATATCCAACCTAATATCCAATCTAAACCTCTCCTGGTGCAACTTGAGGCCATTTCTTCTTGTCCTACTGCTTGTTACCTGGGAGAAGAGACCTGCATCCACATCACTGCAATCTCGTCTCAGGTGGTTATGGTGAGTGATAAGGCCCCGCCTGAGCCTCCTTTGCTCCAGACTAAAAAACCTAAGTTCCCTCAGCCACTTTTCTTAAGATTTATGCTCTAGACTCTTCAGTAGCTTTGATGCTCTTCTTTGGATGTACTCTAGCACCTCAATTTGTTTCTTGTAGTGAGGGACCCATAACTGAACACAATGTTCCAGGTGTGGCAATGATAACCTCAGTCAAGGCATACTGTTGTGGAGTTACTAAATTGGTGGGTTTGGTCCTTAAAGAAAATCTCCATTCCTTGTATAACTTGCTCAAGGTTACTGGGCTGCAGCAATGTGAGAGTCATCTTGAGAGAAGGCCAGAGGTGGAGTGCGTACTGATAACCTAATGGTAGCAAATCATTGTCTAAGCCTTGGTGAGTATTCAAGAATCTGTAAAGAAACAGAAGACTGAATGATTTCTGGAGTGTGTTAAATTCAACAAGCAGAGCCTGCATATTTTTCTAAGAGGCTGAAAGGCTGGATTCATCTAATATCTGGTAACTATAGTAGATAGCTGGTTTATCGGTTGCACTGGTACAGATTTTGTGTGACCATGCCCTTATCTCTCTGGTGCTACAGGTTGCCAGGCAAGTTCCTCTTTTCGTCCTTTATGCAGTGGCTTCTCGCATGCCTGAAGGGAAAGCTTTCTCCTTTTGCTTGGGTCAGTTGAGCATGCCAAGGTCAGCATGTGGGAGGAGCAGAGTCTGAGTGTTAAGGTTTGCTTCATGCAGATAGAAAGAGGCAGCAAAGAGGAAGCTGTGTCTCTACAGACCAGTATTAAAAACATTCCAAGGGGTATTTTTACAAGTTAAATCAAATAATCAAAAAGAACACAAAAACACAAGCAACACAAGCCTGGGAAGCTGAGCAGATGGAATTTGTTTGGGGTTTGCTACCTGAGTCCAGAGTGAAAGTGGATAAATTGAACCATATACAGGTGAGGCAAGGTTGTCTGAAATAACTGCATTCCATCAAAACAGAACAAAGATGGCTTTTCAGCATGGAAGAGCAAAATTAGTGACAAATTTGTGAGCTGTATGATCTTCCTTAGGCTCTTTAGTTGAGAGGAAATGACTGACATGGCCAGCACTGATTTCCCAGCCCTACTCAGAGCACTGTAGTGGTAGATGCATCTGCCTGTCCCATGTTCTCCTGGGACTGCTTGAATTATAAACCCTAAAGGGAATAACCTCTGCCACCTCTAGCTGTGTATGAGATGAAACCATGCAGAAAGGGAGTTTCTGGAGAGTCTGGGGTTGATCTGAAATCCAGAACACACAAGAACACCGCACAGAACAATGCCCTGATGTGTAGAAAGCGAAGGCGGGAACAGTCCGGATGTTTGTGATGTATATAGGAATCTGCATCTGTATGTGTCCAGGAAAGAGAGAAGGAGTTCATTCAGAGAGATGCAGTAAGTTGTGATACACGGTGCACATGTTTTGGTAATTCAGCAACAACAGACTGAGCAAGCTGAATGAATGAAGTGAAATGGTGTATGTATAACTCCTGGCTTAAAGTTGATAGCATAGGCTGTATCTTGAGGGAACAAATTTTCTCTATCATCAGTCTGATTTATATGCTTAATTAAATATGGATAGTTTTTCAAGAAAGCCAATCTAATTGTACAGCTTTTGATAAAAGTCTAATACCTGACATTGCTCTGGGGTGAATTTTTTTTGGAAATAAGATAAGCACTTTTTAAAAAATGCTTTCAAAAGGCTGAAGGACACCTAAATCTTATGTTCAGTTTTATGCATAGTAATCAGCCTTGAGCTACACTTAATAGGTTGAATAGTTTCTAGGGACTGTAGTGTGATGAATGAGAATAATTGCTTATACCTAACTTCAAGAATGCAACTTTTTAACAGTTACAACAGAAACTACATTTCTGCAATTTCTATGGTAGTATGAGCATATTTGCCATGTATCAGGTGCTGTGTTCTTTGTTTTCTGCACCAGTATAAGACCATGAGTAGCAGTATCATGTATCTGAATGTGTAAAAGTAGCTCGTAGATCCGATGGAGTTTAGTATGTCTAGGTGTAGCCTTATAGGAAGTCTGTGACTAGTGATAAGTACAGCAACTAGACTGGCTTCTAGTAACAAAATGTCTCTAACATCAGAGGGGGTGGGAAGTCCGAATGCAGATCTTACTTATATATATATGTTCTATTACAAGCTTATTCTCCTTACCTAAGCTTATGCAAGAACTTTCCCCAGTAGAAGTGAGGGTTCATGTGTGAAGGGGATAAAAGGCAGCTTATCAGCAACAACTTCGTTTTCCCTTTAGATTTTTTAGCTTTGTACTTGGTCGGGAATCCTCTTAAGTTGCGGTTTCCCTGACTTGTGCTGTCCAAAGCCATTCTGCACATACCTGGAGGTTTTTAAGCACTTTCTACGAGTACACTGCTGCATCAGTGCCTCATGACAGCCCCTAGCAAAAGGGCAGGAGAGATCAGGGATGTCTTATCTAGAGCCTGTGTTCCATCTTTTTTATTTTATTGTTTATTTTTTCAACTACCCAATCCAGTTCATGCAGTAGACATCCCAGTACCCAGTGCTGGATGAAGGGGGTGGCCAGTTCTCCATTGCTGAGCATGATGTGGGGTGCTGTAGCCTGAGGAGTGGGAGGCTGGGAGAATGGGGTTTGTAGCAACACCCTGACCCAGATGTGCCTGTTGGGTTGCCCAGGGAGTTGGTGAGGGCCAGGTGTACACAAAACAGGAGGTGAGGGTGAGATGGTGCCTGCAACCTGCTCCTGCACACCCATCAACTGAGCTCCCACAACTTGGTGGCTCCCAGAGGTGCTGGTGCCCTGTGCTGGGTGCATGAGCAGCTCTGGGTGGACTCAGCTCAATCTATTGTGTTTACTAACTCAGGCTTCACCTTACGGAGGGCTGTACTACCTGCTCCTCAAATGTGGACCCTGAAAAGTATCTCCAGATCTGCCTGCCAAATAATTATGTGGAACTATTCAGAGGACAACTTTGTGATGAGCCATCTCTAGTATCCCTACATCTGAGGCACTACTGACCTGCAGCCCAGACAAAGCCTCCAGAGGATGGCTGAAACTCAGCTGTATTCTTCACCATCAGTGAATGGATAGTACAGTCCCCTTTGTTGCTAATTTGATTTTGTTTAGTTATGAGTTACCTTAATCAGACTTTGCAAGAGAGTTACATTCCATGAGGTTAAATATTTTTCAAGACTTTCTTGTCTCATTTTTCAAGTGCTATAAAGACCGAAAAAAACTCTGTAAGGTTGCTTAAGTGTTTATTTTGCATTTTTAAACCATAGCCACCAAATCCATGTAGCTCTTCAAAAAAGAAATTTTAGATATCCTTACCCCAGTGCATGTGAACATGAAAGGAATGGGGAAGTTTTAAGGAAATAGTTACTTCCTGAACTGCCAATGTTTAATAAAAAAAATAAAAACAGCTCCAGTGTGGAACTGGTAGTGATTTTTCTCTCTTCTTTTGTTCACATTGGCAGTTTAGCATGTATGTTTAGCATGTATGTTAGCATTTTGTTCACATGTTGTTTAGCATGTATGTTACCCAACTCCATTAGAACATATGGCATTCAAGTTTCAAATTGAAAGCCAGGGGCCTTATGGGGTAAGATTGTTCTAAAAATGAAAATATGTTCTAGTTACAGAGTATACTTTGGGCAAACATTAGCAAGGTTCATGTTAGAAAATGTCTAAGTCCATAATAGTATAGGAAAAAAGCTTCACCTCATCATGTTGTGAAAGCAAACATAGTCTGGTAATTCAGAGTATGTTCTGTTTTGAAGGGGAAGTATTCAGTGTCTGAATAGCTAATAATGTCAAAGCGCTGTATAATAAACATCACAATGTTAGCAGTCTTACTGATAAAGTAGCTATGTCAGGGCTCTTTTATAATCCTTAATTTTTTGTACCATGCAGTTATTTTTTCCATTCTTGGATTAAGTTGTTTAACCTTATTAATTTGCTGTTGCCTTTTGCTGACAACTGGGAAATACTGCTCTGGTTTTCACTGGTGCTAGAATTGTCAGTGCTACAAACTGATTGAGAAGTTTCTCAGTCTTACTGAGAAGATAATAAGTTGAGAAGATAAGTTTCTCATTGAATTTAGAGATGAAATACAGCAATATTGCCTTGGCTATGCTTTTGTTACATACCCGTGCTAGTGAAAGGAGAGGTGTTTAAGGCTTTTAGGAACGCAAAACTGATCTGAAACTCACTTTTTGCATCTTGTGGACATTGACTGCATGAATACAAAGACTTGTTACATCTTCAAGTTGAATTCTGGAGTAATTTAAATCTTTTCATTACTTTTTTTTTAATATCACAATGCGTGGTAGTGTAATTGTTAACTGAAATAAGA
>NW_009911601.1:0-14199 GCF_000696875.1 Nestor notabilis | reverse complement strand
TGCTGAACCAGGAAAGTTGTGGGTGATGTGTTTACTCTCAACATTTGTCTAGAAAATGCCTTCCCATTTTCATTTGTTAAAATGATATTAAGAGAATCTGCCTCTCCTTTCCCCCTGCCCTCTCCTCCATTTTTCTGGGAAATAGGCTTTAACCTGCCCTCTGGGAAGACAGGCTTTAACACTGTAAGACCACAGGAAAGGGGCCTACATTGGTTACCAGAAAATAGGCACTGCTAGCTCCTTCATGTCTTTTAAGCAATAGTACTGACTAATGAACTTCAAGTGCAATCAATCCAGCTTGTTGGATATTTATTATGTTAGCTGGCCATCAGCTTTTGGGGACAAAACCTAAAGATTCTTTATCTTGTCTGTGCCATGATGATAAAGGTCTATATTTTTAAAAGATGCTGATATGGAATTACCATTTTCTTGTCTGAGACTTTAAGAGCTTCATTTCATGTCATACTTTTTTTTTTCTCTTGTTTGTTTGTTTGTGACCCTTTTCCATTCTGGAAAGTTGGATTTGTGTCTGGATAGCTAATCACTTATTTGAGCCAGAAGCTATAAGGAACTGTTAGCATTATTGAAATCAGTGATGGGGATCTCTTGAAATTGCTGTCATAAGGGATTCATGTGCATAGTTGGTCTTCATCTTGCTCTGTAGGAGGCTTTTAAATTTATAATCTAATTTCTCAAGCATTCATAACAGTCTATTTACACATAATTTAGAGGTCTGTCAGATCTCTAAAATTACCCTATTAAATTATTGGAGCTAACTTTTAATGCAGGTCGTAATTAGTTACTTGTTCCAGTGGGGAATTAAAGTCAAGCTGTTAGCCAGTATATCTTCATCGAAGAACAAAAAGCTGTGGCTAATTATTCTGATGGTGTAGGACTGCTGACTGATTCATGATGCAGGAAGGGAACTATTTGAAATATAATCTCTTAGCAGCAGAGCTGTGTATTGCATCCATGTTATGGGCTTAACAGCAAATGATGATGACTTCCTGATCTGGAATTACTGGCTAATTGTTTTTTGAGGTCATAGACACTACACCGATGTCTACATGGTGATTTAAAATTGCATGCCATTTTACCTACTGTTTCTTAAAATCTGGTGTAGTACAATGTAATATAAACTACATACTATGGGAAGAACAGCAATTAGTGATACATTGAGAACAATGCAAACATGGATGATTCAGAAGCTTCAATCTTTCCAAACTTAAATTCATTTTATCAAAAGCAGAGTGTTACAGTGGAATCTCAAAGGCATTATATCAGCCTGTTCCAGACTGTTGCAGTTAACAAATTATACATTTGGCTTGTAATCCTATTGACAATATAGGCAGTGCTCATTATTGCTACAGAGAATAGAACAAGAGCATCAGTGTTATTTATGATGAGAGTTAGCCTGCATGTCTCGCTTCTCTCCTGGCACATTTTTGTCTTCTCTTGTTGTCTACCTTCTCTGTAGCCTCTTGATTTCATTTCTTCAATTCACACTACTGTAGCACTTATAAATTAATTTCTAACTTTGAAATAATTATTATGATCACTGTGTAAGTGGCACACACTGATCTTGATAAAGCATTTTTTTTCTTATGAAGATGAGGAAAATGAATCAGTTTAACCAAAATTCCTAGATGAGCTCTGACTTGTTGGACAAAAATTAAGTGTGTATTTCAATACTAAAGAAAAAAAAAAACAACAACCCAAACCAAAACTGAACCAAAGCAAAAAAAAGAAAAAAAAAATAAAAATGAGGGGAGAGAAAAGAGGGGAGAAAAACTGGAAGAGCTGGTTTGGACAGGAGTATATTAATATGATGAGAGAGGGTACCATAGAAGAATTCATGGATAAGTACAAGCAGTATTGTCTGGGACCTAATAAGTAATTTTAACAGGAGATTAATACTGAAGTGGTTATTTCACTCAAGAAGAGCAGGCAGAGTATGACTACATCCTTGTATGATTGTTATGTACTTGTTCTGAGATCCTATGTATAGGGGGAAATCTTTACCCAAAGTCTTTATGCAACAGCTAAAGAAGAAAAGAATGTTCATTAAGTATGAAGACCCCAAAGAGGGAAGAGAGAATGTCATTACCTTGCAGAACAGGTTTAAATTTCAAAATTTACCTGGGCAAGTTGCATTTGTAGTGTGGGAAATGAGCTGCAGCTTGGTTTGATAAATGGAGATTACTGTAGCTAGATAATCCTAAGGAAGACAGGGAACAACTTGCTTGGAGCAGCTATTTAGAAAAAGGTCTGGGTTTGATGTGGCTCACAGCCCGCACTGGGAAATATAGTGTTACATGTTTGTGAAAAAGGTTAGTGCCATAATGAATACCTAAACTAAACTATTGTGTCAGTAAGACGAATCACATAACCTTTCTGCTTTGCTCTGAAATTCTTTGGCTTCAGGTTTGGCTATTTCTAATTTTGGGCCCCACACTCCAGGAAAGATATGAACCCGGGTCCAGAGGAGAGTACTTAAAATGACTGGAGATAAAGCAAACATGGCCTCTGAATGAAGACTGACAGAATTTGAGCTGAGTCAAAAAAATGCTGAAGGAGTAACATGAGTTTTTAAAAGGCTCTCATGAAGAGGAAATAATCATCTATTGCATAAATTATTAGAGAATAGGATTACGTGCACTGATTCTGGAACCATTGCTGTCAAACAAGGGTAACTGGGTGTCTGTCAGGAATGTCACCGCCATAGGTGATCCTGACTTAAGGCAGGGGTATGACCTTAGGTAACTTAGATTACTTCCAGTCTTCATTTCGTTCATGAATGGCCATACTCTGACCCCCAACATAATAGCATAACTTTTGGCAATCATGATCACTGAATCTGATTCCCGATGACAGTTCGTAGCTTGCTTTTTCTCTTTTCTATTCATAAATGGATCTTAAGTTTTGCTAGAAAAATACATGGGGCAAGGAAACGTGGTTGAGAGAAGAATGAGGACAGCCTTGTGCTTGAAATGAACCTGCTGCTTTCAACTTCTGCATTTACTGGCAATCTGTATTGTACTTTGGTCTCTTGCAATAATTATGCACAGATATTTTGATGAAGAAAATCTAAAATTCTTTATACTGGGATTTGGCTCTCCAGATCAAAGCTAATTTGGGAAGAATATGCTCGTATGTACACATGCAACTCGTCAAATTAAAAAATGTACATTATTTTGTCTTTCTTTTTTGATTATATCAATGCAAATTATATTTAGTTTGACCCTTTTGAAGTTTGCTTTAGGGTGAAGTCTGACATAATATAGTTGCATTGAGAAGTGCAGAGATGAATGTTTTCATTTAATTAGAACTTGCTGGTAGAATTAGGATCCATTCTCTGCAGTGGAGCTAAAAACTGGGGAGAGGGATGCAAGCCATTCAAAAAAATACCAGAACAACCAGATGAAGTTTTGGAAGCAGCTGTTCAACTTCAAGAAACAAAGAGAGAATAATACTGTAGGAATACTGGGAGATAATAATATAACTAGCATTTGTGATAAACACTTCTTAAACACTATTTCCTCCCAAGCTTCAATTGGATCCTTACTTCTTTCTGCATCTCTCTCTTTTTCCTGCACCTTATTTGCTGCTGCATTATGATCACATTGACCATTAGCTGTATATGCATTTTCATTTAGCTAGAATACTGAAACTGTGAATGCAGAGGTGAGTAATTTCATAAAGACTCGGAGACATAAGTATGTGTTTAAAATGATAGCTCAATACCTTACAAAAAATGTAAAGGTGTGCTGTGATTTTAAATTCCTTATGGAGGAATTTAAAATCATAGGATAGAGAAATTAAATCCCTCTATCATAGGATAGAGGAATTTAAATCATAGGATAAAAAGCAGTCATTAAAATATGTCTACAACGTATTCATTTTTAGACTTCAAATTAGAAATGCCCTTCTTTTATCAGGGCAGGAGACATCATTACTGTCACTTGGAATGATGTTGGGGGTTTTTTACTGGTTTTAGAGAGCATTAGATGTGAGATTTTTTAATGGCGTAAATATGTGCTTTTTCATTGAGTGTCATCTTCATCATTGTTATTAAGAAAAAGGCCACAAGATACTGAGGCATAAGGCTGTCATCTGTTGCTTTACTTCACAGCTCAGCAGAGCAAGCACTTCTGCAGTTTTTGGGGCTCCTTAGTTGAAATAGTCAGCACTGCATTCATTACCACATTTGCTTTGCCAATAGAATGTAGAAAGAAAATTGCTCTTTGCTTTGAAATCCAGTATATAATAAATGGGCCAGAGCAATAGGATGACCAGGGCTCTGCTACCAGTTACATACCACAATGTTCTGTTTCTTAACAATTCCGTCAACTGCCCGATTGGTATTTTTCTCATGTGGTGTCCTGGTTTTGGCTGGGATAGAGTTAATTTTCTTCCTAGTAGCTGGGGTAGCACTGTGTTTTGGATTTAGTCTGAGAACAATGTTGATAACACACCGATGTTTTAGTTGTTGCTAAGTAATGCTTACTGTAAATCAAAGCACCCTTTTCAGTCTCTCATGCTCTGCCAGCGAGGAGGGGCACAAGAACCCGGGAGGGAGCACAGCCAGGGCAGCTGACCTGAACTAGCCAATATTCCATACCATGGAACATCATGCTCAATATAGAAACTGGAGGGAGGTGGCTGGGAGCCATCGGTCACAGCTTGGAAACAGGCTGGGCATTGGTCAGTGGGTGGTGGGCAATTGTTTTGTACATCACTTAGGCTTTTCATGTTTTCCTTGGTTTTTATTTTTCCTTCTGGCACACTCCTTTTCATTACTATTGTTGTTATTATAATTACGATATTTTGCTTTATTTCAAATATTAAACTGTTCTTATCTTAACCTGTGGGCTCTACCTTTTTCCAATTCTCCTCCCCATCCCACTGGAAAATGGGGGCATGGAGTGAGTGAGCATCTGTGTGGTACTTAGTTGCCAGCAGGGGTTAGACCACGATATATGGGTATCAAAATAGCTAGGTTAACTGAAAGTGCCCGGGGCACTCTTATATACCCATAGAATCACCAACTGTTTTGTGGTTTTTACAGTGTTGAGTGGAACAGTAACATTCTTTAAAACTTTCAGCATGAAAGTTAGCAGGCCTCTTGTGTTACCTAGGAGGTCCCCCATCATGTGAGTGCTGGACGGCTAGTGTCACAGGCTTGCGATTAGACCAGGGAAGTTGGAGTAATTTTGTGCAGGTGCATTTTCATCTCTTAGTCCTCTGCCTGTCAGCAGAGGACATTTTCATGACATGTCACGGGTTGAGTTCCTGTCTGCCTTGTCGTTGACACCTCTGCTCGGGTCAGGGCTCCCAGTTAGAGCCAGCATGAGTGCAGTGATGGCTTCTGCTGATCTGGAGACTTTTCTGTGCAGGACTGGCAGGGAGCACTGGGTTTCAATGGGCTGGTGTGTCTAGACGGCAAAGTGCAGCGCAGGAGTACAGCTGTGGTCTTGGAAGCAGGGTAGCTGTGCTCCAAGCAGCCACTAATTAGCCCGGGCACTGTACCGCACTGACGTGGCGAGGCAGCTTCCTGTACCTGAACTGGCTCCTGTAGCTTTGCACAGTGTTGTAATTATGTGGTGTAGACTTACCTAACTTGTTTTGCAGAAGCTACCAAACAGTTATCAGACAGGTAATGATTTTGGCTGCTATTGACCTGGGTTAGATTTGACCTGATAGCTATGAGCTGACAAGTTCCATATCCCATTTCCAGAGGCTTTACATTCTTTGATGTACAGTGTAATAGTTATTATGAATTGATTTGATTACCATACTGAGCCTTTTACTAAAAGTGACAAACCTTTTGAGACTTGTAGGATTTAATGTCCTTGACTTTCAGGGTAACTTGTTTCTTCTGCATTTTTAATAACTGGCAGATCTCCTTAATAAATTCAATAAGAAAAAAAAGCATATTTCCATTGAAATGAATACCTCAGGAATGAATTCAGTTTTAGTGGGAAATGTTCCAATCTGTCTGTGCTTTTATTTTGTTCACTGTATGAATCCTATATATTTTACTGTGTTTGCACTTACTTGCAATGCCATATAATAGAACCATATATATAGGTACGAACGCTTTTCTGTTCCTGAGTCTCTGCAGGTCCGTGTGCACTTGTCCATGAGTGTGCACACAGAGAGTCCTCTGACCCTCTGTCCGTGTGCAATAAGATCAGTAAAATCCTGATGGACTGTTCTATTAAAGTACTTCTTTATTTTCTTCATGATGTAATACAATTTATTAATCCAACAATTCTTCAATATTCCAATTTGTTGGCACTCCAGGCTGGTATTAAAATGTCATCCACTCAGATTAAAAAATTACTTAATTTCTAGCTTTTCATTTATAGGCTAGACTTCTAGAAAAGTTGGTTTCTCTTGACCTTACTTCATTTAAAAGAGTTGCTGTACTTAAGGACATGTCAGTACTGGAAATCAATGATGCTGAGTTCTTGTTGCTGCCTGTCAGATACATCTGTCTGTCACTGCATGTTACATGTTTGTAACAGCTCCATCAGTCATGGCACAACCCTTACCTGGCCACTTAGAAGCTATATGCAGTTACAAATGATAGATTGAACTATTCAATAACTGTAGAGTAACTACATAGTTATGTCAGTGTTAAGGATATGAACATGATGTTCTCAGATGCTGTCAGAGGAAGACAGTAGTAGTGATCCATTTAATGTGCTAAACAGATCTGATCTTTCTCCAGAGGAGTGACTGCTTCTCTGCTTCCCACCTGCCTCCACTCCCTTGCAGCTCCTGCCCCAAAATAAAGAAGTTGAAGAGCACTGTTTGTGCTAGCATGCTGTCTCACCACTATCAGTTTCCTTTCTGGTAGTCTTAAGCTGGTTGGTGAGTTAGCCTAGCAAAATGGAGGCTAACTTCATCTGTAGGTACAGAAGTAAACATGTATCTGCCTAGCAATCAAATAGTAGGAAGTTGGCCCAATTCTGGAATACCATCTGCTAAAGAAAGAGAGTAACTGGTGGGTATTAAAGGTACATGTGACACAGGTTGTTTTGTAGACAGGGAAGACTCTTGAAAAGGTTTTTATAGACAAGGCATACACCTATTTTGTTGCAAGTGCATGTCCATAATAGTTCAGTTCCAACTATGGTTTATGGGAAACTTGTTCTGATTGTAAAGATGTGATTTGTCTCGCAGAATGAACTGCATTTGAGCTGTCCACCAAGGCGTATTTCATGGTCAGTGGAGAGAAAAGGCATTTCTATCAGAAAAGTCTTATGGCCTCGCTGTGACATGCTGCATCTCACTGTTAGAGATAACCTGGAAAGCTCTGTTTTTGTTCGGTATGGAGAAAGATATTATTTAGAAGTTCCTGTTGCTACATCATGTATAAGAAAGCACAGTTTTATGCAGAAGACTTGAGGGAGGGGTGGGATGGTGGTGGAATCTGGTAAGTGGAATTTGAGTTTAGGGATAAAGTGTAAAGGAAATAAACATTCATGCAATATGATCCAAGGACATGGTAGGCTCAGGAGATAGCCGTGTTGACATTGCTTGCTTAAAACAGATTATAATTTTTTTCCTTTCAGATTGCCAGGTGTTTTGCTATACAAGATGAATGTTGACCTGTTTGCAGGTGCTCACCTTCATCTGTCTTCTGCAGAAGGAATCCAGCTGACAATCAGACTGTGCCTGACTAAAAGTTAAATGAGTTGACCTTCCTCACGTGGATTCCATGGTTTTAAGAAGTCGCTTTTCATGACAGTCATGCAGCTCAGTGGTATCCACCATGTGCTTCTCTTTACTAGCCAGTCCAGAAGACTGGACACTAACTGTTTACCAGAGCTGTTCAGGATTTTTTTGAGGTTGGGACATAGTGTGATATTTGCTCACCGTTCAGTGATACTGGTTTACAGAGTTACCACCACGCAGCTGTTCCTCATTTCTCCCTCAACTGAGACACAGTGTCAGGGAGCTCCCATTTAATTTTAGTATGAAGAACCACATATTAATTTCAGCCACTTTTTAACCTGAGTTTGACATTACACTTAAAGAAAATGCATTTCCTTGAGGCATGAAGAAAGTGGCTTGTATCTGTCTGCAAAATATCATTTTAACTTCTTGCAGTCTTTTATTTAATGACTAGCCAATGATTGTATTGGCTGTTAAATAGTCTATATCTCACTGAGGCTTGGAAAGTAGTCCATACCAAGAAAGCCATGGCTAGTCACTTGGATTGGATTTTGCAAGGGAGAGATCCAGACAGTTGGGTTTTTTTCTGTTGGTAGATAGGATTTGAAACTTGTATTGCTCATAACTAGATCTCAGGTAATGTGAGTGTAAAAAATGGAATGAAATGGAGCTTTTCCTTTACCACCTAAGGGAACACTTAGTTAAATATTCTTGGCAGAACCTCAAAAGATTTTTGGCATGCTGGAGGGAAGGACTTAAACAATTAAGATAGCATTATACTGTACCTGCTGTAAGAGAGGTATTATTTGGGGGGGGTGCAGAAGCCTTAGATGAATGTTCTTTACGTAACACTGACACTAAAGCAGTGTAGCTCTATTCTCGGAAGAAACACCTGGGAGCATAAATGAATTATAGTTTGCTCTGCAAGCTGGGCGTGCTCTGGAAACTAGGAAGGTAGATGGAGCTATGATGCCAGTAGATTCAACACTTGCCTGCCTTCTATATTATAATTGCATTTGCTTTTCAAATTAAAGTATTTCCTCCCTGTTCATGGTATGACAAGTCCAAAACTGTGATTGAGTGTAGAGTTGAGGGCTGTATGCCAGAAACCAGGTGTTTTATTTGATGAATAGTTTATGTGGTTTTCTTGTTTTGTTGCATATTGGGAGTAAGAGGGAGATTTATTTTGGGTCGCTGGTTGTCTTTTTGCTTTGTAACATTAAGAATCTCTTTAATTTAACAGGATAGAGTTTCATGGTACTATGGCATTAGTCCAATATACAGCTGGCAGCCTTACGGCTGACAGAGTCTTTTTTGTTGTATAGGTGATGTTAAGTCAGATACTGACACTTTTTTTGTCCTCTTCAAGAAAACTACTTTTTTTGACATTTGTCACAGTATCAGTCAGTCCTGGTGCACTGGGTCAAAGCACTCTGGTGTTAGCAGTGGGCGGAATACTGTGAATCAGGATGTATTAATGAGGACAAAAGTAGTAATTTACCCTTTTCAGCAGTCCGTTAGCACTCTTGACTGATTAGCTCAAAAGGCAACCATAGTTCCAGGGAAATGAGTAAGCAACAAGACCCTGAGTCATCATTGCACCCACCCGGCCATGGGGGCTCACCACAAGCCTGCTGCCCTTTTGAGAGTGTAGCTGGCCAGCTGAAGGAAGTGATCCTTCCCTCCAAGGATCCTCAGGCATTCTGTGATATGCCGCATGTGCTTTACTCCTGTGCCAAGCAGGAGTAAGTCAAGTGGAGGGGCCACCAAGGCTGAGAACAGAGGCTGAGGAGCTGGCTGTGATCTCTTTGCTGTCTTCAGAGTACCTAAAAGGAAATCATAGGGAAGGTGGACCCAAGTTTTTCTCAAAGGTGTATATTGTAAAGTCCACAGGCAATCAGTGGAGCAAGAGAAAATCAGATTAAATAGAAAAAATTTTCATACCAAGGGTATTTAAACACCAGAACCATGCCCTGAAAGGCTGTGGCACATCTACCTTGGGATGGAAACCTTACCTGAACCAAAACCCTGAGTTAATCTAACATTGATGTGAACCCTGCTTTAAGCAGGCGGTTGGACTAGATGACCTCGAGAGGTCCTTTTCAACCTAAATTATTCATGATTCAAAAAATCGTATGTTTAAGTGGGTTCTCAGAGTTTAGTAACCTCATAATTAATCCAAACTGATATTTACCTGTAATGTTTTGTTTGTACTGTTTTCTTAGAGAACTTTGGGCATTCTAAGCTTGATAGCTTCTTCCTTAGATTTGGAGATCAAGATTTTTCTTTGTGTTCATAAACAAAAATTAATTTTTCAGGAAGTGAGACTGTAGAATTGTGACTGGTTGTTGTGGTTCAAGCCCAGCCGGCAACTTGGAACCACGCAGCCACTCGCTCACTCCCCCTCCTCTTCCTTCCTCCCCCCGCTCCCAGAGGGATGGGGAGGAGAATTGGAGGAATGTAACTCCCACGGATTGAGATAACAGCACTCCAGTAACGAAGGTATAATACAAACCACTACTGCTACCAATAATAATGATAAGAGGAATAACAAGGGGAGAGGACACAACCGCTCACCACCCGCCGACCGATACCCAGCCCGACCCGAGCAGCGATCTGGGCCTTCCGGGTAACTCCCCCCAGTTTCTATACTGGGCATGATGTGCTGTGGTATGGAATAGCCCTTTGGCCAGTTTGGGTCAGGTGTCCTGTCCCTGCTTCCTCCTGGCTTCCCCTCCTCCCTGGCAGAGCATGAGACTGAGAAAGCCCTTGGTCAGAGTAAACATTACTTAACAACAGCTAAAACCATCGGTGTTATCAGTGTTGTTCCCAGGCTGGAAGTCAAAAACACAGCACTGCACCAGCTACTAAGAAGGAGAAAAAATGACTGCTGTAGCTGAACCCAGGACACTGGTGCAGGTTTGGGCTTTAGATTCAGGTTTTGACCAAATGTTGCAATGTCTGTTCTTTTGGGAGTGCATCTTCAGTGTTGATCTGTGGCAGTGAAGTACCAGCTTCTCTTCTAGCCTTTGTCATCATACATGGTAACCCCAAATTTGTACCTAGTCCTGTGGGCTTTTGTGGCTTCATGGTTTTTCGCAGTGGTGGTGATGTACTCTGGAAGGTCAACATGGCAAGCGAATAGTTCCATGTTTCTCCAGGATGTTTGTTCTTGTGATAACACAAATGATAAAATGTATTAGACAAATGTATCGAGTTTCTCAGGCTCTAGACAGAATAACTAGGAAGAATAATTTTATTTCTTACTAGTGCCATTATCTGCTAACAGATACACAGATACCTATTACATTACCTACTTTTTCTCATGGATCCCTGGTGTTCTGACAAAAATGACGAGCTACATATAATAATAATTTTTAAAAGTGGATTGCTTTGGGGGTTCTTTTTTATGTTTTGTTGCTTGTTTCCCTAGCAAGTAGTGTTGAAAAGCACTGCTTGAGTAATCTAGAAATTCACAGACATGCTTGCAAGAAAGACAGTGTGCTCACGGGTTTGTCCTCTTTCAGGAGGTAGGTAGTCTTGCTGCTTCCAAGTTTCCCCTTCACTTTTCCTCAGGGACTTCATTCTTTTATGCCTGATGTTTCTTAAAGTGAATATTGAGGTTTTGTTTTCATGTCATTAGGCTGGCCTAACTCAAGGAAAAGTTCAGACCCTTCCAAGGAGAGGATCTAAGGTGTCAATTATGAATTAAAGGCAGGGGCAGGAGAGATATTTTCCTGACTTCATCATTTTCACTGATGGAGTCTGCAGAAGCAGAACAGTCTGGTGCTTGTAATATTTGGGGATGGCTCTGTGTTTTCTGAGCTCATTATGGAAAGGAGCCAGTGGAGAAGTGAACAGGCTGCCCACATGTTTAGAATGGG
Organism: Nestor notabilis; assembly: GCF_000696875.1. Taxonomy (NCBI): domain Eukaryota; kingdom Metazoa; phylum Chordata; class Aves; order Psittaciformes; family Psittacidae; genus Nestor; species Nestor notabilis. The sequence continues at coordinate 2,629 of NW_009911601.1, read as the reverse complement.
CTGGGAAGCTGCTTCAGGTTCCTATTTCCTAATCCTTGCCCACAAAGAAGAGGGAAGAGAGGAAGTTTCTTCTTTCTTTTGTGGAGCGGGGGTGGGAAGAGAAATAAATGAAAAATGGAAAATTAGAGAAGGATGGGAAGAATCTGCCTTTTTCCTGCTCCTTGGCGGACTGGTGCTAGATAGAGCATTTGAGGAAGAAAATTCCATGTTTGGATTTTCAAATACTTGAATTTCAACTGTGCCATTGGCCTCAGAAACTTGTAAGGAAATCCAAAAGAAACAGTCTTCCTCTCCAAAGAGGTTTAGCTTGCATCATGTAGGCTTCTTTGCTTGTAGAGTCATATTTAGTGATGTAATGAAAAAAATGTGGAAGTGGTGTCTTTCATATCTTGCTCTCAACCAGCTTCGGACCTGGACAAAGGAATTGAACTTTTTCTAGCCTGTATTTGTCACTGTGTAGATGAAATAAAAAAGCATTCAGCTTTATCTAAGTTTGGTCTGTAAATTCTTGATAAATTCTCTTTTGCCCCCTTGCCCCAAACCAGAGGGAAGAAAAATGTTGACTTTGGAAAAGTATGACCTCTCCTCACAGTAGAGGTATTGATGAGAAGTTGGCTGCTTTGGATTCTTCTCTGGGTTTTGGGTTTTGGTGGTTGGGTATTTTTCTGTTTGGTTGGTTTTGGTTTGGTTTGGTTTGGTTGTTGTTGTGGTTGTTGTTGAGTTTCTTATTTTATTTTTACTGGTTTTTTCCCCCTCCCACCAGCACAAGGTGATTCACTGTGAACAGTGAAACACTGATAAAACAGTCTTTAGAAAATACTGCGATAGCAGCTCTGCGGTACTCACCTACCTACTGCAGCCTCTCCTGTGGGTCCGATGCAGAGAAATGAAATGCTAAGTGTTTTCAGCATGGAAATATTTTCCTACCTTTAAGAATTTCCATGTTTCTCTAGTAAGTTCATAATTATCATGAGACAAGACCTTTTGTGTCGTTTACACGGTACTGTCATTGCCCCTCATAAGGAAATAATGCTGGATGGCCTCTCCTGATCAAGTTAGCAGGTTTTTTATATTGTAGAATTTACTGCAACATACATTAAAAGTGCAATCTGGCTGTGGTGACCCAGATGTGACTTCTGTACCATCACCCTGCCTAGGGCAGTAGTCAGAAAATACTGCTTAATTTATTTTTACTACTTCAGACTGTCCAGAGCAGAGTGGAAAGCAAGTTGGAGCTGTAAATAACATAGTAAAAGGTGAGATATTTGTCCACCATTCCCATTCTCTGGCTTCTTGCTAGAATTTGGCCCAAGAGGGGATGGAGGAGGGACAGGCAGGACAAATTCCTGCCTGGTCTCTCCACTGCCTTTGCTTACCTTTCAAGAAGAGGCACAGGGGCTTTTATCCTGGCTTCAGCCATGAGAGGGGAGTTGGTGGCAGCAGTGAGGACCAAGCAGTTGGCTTGGCCAGCCATTTCTCAGCTTCTTGGTTCAAAACCACACCTTCCTGCCTCTCCTTATGGTCATTTTTATCTGTCCCCCATGAAAAGCCACAGCTCAGAGAAAGTGACTGGCCTTCTTCCTAATGGTTGTTGGCTCATTGCAGTGGACATGTTAAAAAGCCACCTTAAGGAGCTCCTGAAATCACGAAAACGTGCTGCCTGTTCCCTAGGCTCCTTGCCTGGAGCTCTCTGTCTTCTGTCCAGCTCTAGCATTTCTCCTCATTTCCTTATTCCTTTAGGAGAAAGAGGTGGGGACACAACTGGAATTTGAACATGAGTCTGCCTTATGCATAGGAAAGGAGGAAGCAATTGTCTTTTGAACTTACAAGTATTCCTTAGTCAGATGTTTCTGATTACAAGGTGATCACGTGTGGTTGTTAGTGCAGTAAACATCTTTGATATGTCCCCTTCTGGTCCAAAAAGCAATTACGACGCTCACTGTGATACTAGTCTTTTTCATATGCATTTTCTGATTGCTCAGTCTGACCTCTTTATTTCCTGATACTGCTTGAAGTTCTGCCTACCCCTGAGTTTTTGAGACCTGTCAACTTTAGTAAACCCCAATGGCTCTAGCACCCTCTGTATCAGAGAAACTGTGACCGTGAAGTGGAGTTGTCATGCCCACGAAGTCAAGTGTGAGCTGTCCCCTCAGCAGCTCAGGAGGGATAATGGCTTGCAACCTGAGGGAGTGGTAGGCTAGAGGTAGCACCAGTGGGGTAGCTGAGTCTCGTTTGCTGAGGAAGAGTTTGGTTTGGCCTGGAACATTGATGTTCCTATATTTGCAGTCTAAAATGAGCCAGCAAAATTATATGGGGTTTAATTTTACTGTTTTGTTTTGGAGCAAGGAGGGTGAGTTTAACAAAAAAAAAAAAAAAAAAACCAGCTTTATTTTTTGCTAAAATTTAAGTTTTTAGGCAAAGGTAATTTTGGGCAATAGAGCACATGTAGCCAAAGATCTGTGTTTCTGAAGAAGCCTAGGGTTTTTGGAAACATGCTTATAGTAAGCATATGTTTGCTGCTAATATATGCAATAGTAGATACAATTAGTCTTGGAAACCCAGTACAGAGTAAAAGCTGGTTTGAACTCAACTCCAGGAGCTTTACATGGTTTTTAAAAAAACCAACCCC
>NW_009911600.1:0-8837 GCF_000696875.1 Nestor notabilis | reverse complement strand
GCTCCCTGTCCCCGGGATGTCCGTCCCTCCCGTGGGGGAATGCCCCAACCGCAGCAGCTCTGCGGGGGTGACGGCAGCGCCACAGGGATGCACCGGAACCCTCACGGTAGGTTTGCAATATTTAGTAGCCTCATCTCTAACTGAGACTAATACAAGTTAATGAAAAGAGGTAGTTTTGCATTCATCATTACCTAAAGAAAATACATCGCTTAAATCTGCTTGATAACTTCAATGAAGCCGGTGGCAGTGCCCATGCAGAGTCTAATTCCTCCCTACCTGTGGGTTTTGCTCTGCTCCACTCTGAGTGCTGCCCCGAGCCTGGGGGTTGATTGTGACCCCTTTTTACTCCTTATCTGATGAGTTCAGGAAGCTGCACCCTCCGTTTACCTGGGTCACTGTGAGTGCCCGTGGCTGCTATTCAGTCACCTCCTCCAGATCCAGGGCGGCCGCGGGTCTTGCCCAAACACTTTACTGCTGCCTGATCCGCATTCGTGCCTCGACACAGACCTGATCCATGAGCCTGTGCTCTGCTCAGCCTGCCGAGCCCTGGCCCAGTCTGGGGCAGGAGGGGATGCAGGCACAGCAGGGGATGCAGGGTAAGCACACAGAGGATGCAGCATGCACCAGCACAGCCCAGCTGAGGACAAACCCGTGGCCCCTCCATGGCACAGTGTCTCCGTCCTGAGTTTTGCCCTGAGATTCTTCTCCTTGGACCAGGTGGAGGAGAGCGAGAGGCTCCTGAGCCCCTTCCCAGGGGCTTTGCTTTCTGATGGTAAAGCAGCAGGTAAGATCTAAATATTGTTTCTTTTTATTTAATGCCCAAGTACAGTATGCTGATGCCATGAGGATTCAGGGGGTTGGGCAGGAAGAGGTGTATTTGTGAAAGTACCATGGGATTGCAGTCTGCGTGTGGTTTGGCATTTAGGCCTGGTGGCTCACCAGTGTATTTCATGGGATTCTGTGGGGTAACTGACTGGAGATGTGTCCTGGTTGAAATCGCAACAGTTCACACATGCCGGTAGGGACTATTCCAGCAATTTACAAAAACACAAGTGAAGAATAAAACCAGAAATATTAAGTAAAAGTTGGGCAGGAATGTCATAAAGTGCTGACAACATTCAGCTTAATTCACAGCAGCTCTGTTACAGTATTTATAATGGAACATCACATTTAGGACCTGCTATTAGGTGTATGGAGCATGCAGCTGCTGAGTGCAAAGCGGGAAGGACATGGGCAAAGAGCCAAACCGAGGGAAAAGAGAGGGAGAGGAACAAGGACCTGTGTGAGTGTCACTGCGGGGATGGGATAGGAATGGGACAGGATGTGATGGAATGGATGGGATGATACGGGATGGGATAGGAACAGAGGGGCAGCTGACAGGATGCTGCGTGGTTGGAGGGTGGTGTTGGAGCCAGGTGGCTACCAGAGGTGCCAGCCCAGAGACACAGCACCCATGTGTGCCCAGAGCCTCCCACAGAGGATTGACAGCAGAAAGCCTGGCCTGCAGATCAGGCCGGGCGTGCTGCTGCTGGTGCTGGGCTGCAGGTGTGCAGATGATACCTGGGTTTCACTTGCCTTTTCAGCCAGGGTGTGGAGGTTGTGTCTTGGTGAAGTCTCAGCAGTGGGGTTTGCCATTCCTTTCAGTTTCAGAAGTGTTATTTCTAGCAAACCTCATCAATGCAAACGTCCTTTTGATTTGTGTCAGTCATGTTGGTCTAACAATTAATTCTGCTTCATTCATATTCATCTTCCTCGTTTATGAAGGCACTCGGACTCTGCTGTGTGAGGGATGGAGACAGATGGCAGCTCCTGCGCGCAGTGTGCTCTGGGTGAGAACCAGCCCAAAGCGAGTCCAACCTCCAGGTTATGAAACCCCTTACAATGGTTCAAATGTTCATAGAAATCATTTTGCCTGAGACTCCACATCTCCTGTGGACACATGATGAGATGAGTGGCTACATCTCCTGAGGAACCGTGGCCAAAAGCCGCTTTTAAATAGCATTTTCTGAAAGCTGTTGACCGGAGCAGAGCCTGGAATTTCCCTTCCCCCAGAACATGCAATTTTCCTCCCAAATGTAGCAACCAAGTGCTGATTTCCAGAGGTTGCAACTGATTGTTTTATAATAGTTGTTCTAATTGCTGCATCTTAGCCCTAGTGAGTCAGTGACTCCTGGTCTTCCGATGGCAGCGATGAGCAAGCTGGCAGGACTCACTCCATGAACCAACCGTAAGAGAAAGGATTATTAATGTTATTATTAATATGTCTTACATGTTAAGACATATGAACATATTTTGTTATAATACCACATTATTTGTAAGAAAAGTTAACATATTAATAAATAGTAGCATATTTGAATGTGAAGACAGCTATAGAGTGAACTGTGTTTCCTGGTGTATGCCACCACCCCAATTGTCCTGTCTTCCAAGGTGACTGCCTAATCTGGCATACAACCATAGAATCACAGAATCAACCAGGTTGGAAATGACCTTCAAGATGATCAAGTCCAACTGTTCCCCAGCACTGGCAAGGCCACCGCTAACCCATGGCACTGAGGCTTCAGCTACATGGGGTGTGAACACTTGCGGGGACGGTGACTCCAGCCCTGCCCTGGGCAGCCTGTTCCGATGCCTGAGCACCCTTTGGGGAAGGAATTGTTCCTCAGCTCCATCTAAACCTGCCCTGGTGCAGCTTGAGGCCGTTTCCTCTTGTCCCATCCTTTGTTCCTTGGGAGCAGGGACCAGCCCCCTCCTGGCTCCATCCTCCTGTCAGGCAGTTGCAGAGAGCGATAAGGTCCCCCTGAGCCTTCTCTTCTCCAGACTAAACTCCCCAGGTCCCTCAGCCATTCCTCATCACACTTGTGCTCCAGGCCCTGCACCAGCTCCGGTGCCCTTCTCTGGCCCCACTCCAGCATCTCAGTGTCTCTCTTGCAGTGAGGGGCCCAGAACTGAACACAGGGTTCGAGGTGCAGTAGGAAGCAACTCATGAATATTCTGAGTGCAACCCCGGGGCTGGAACTGGATGATCTTTACAAACTATTCCATGATTCTATTATATTTTCCCCTTCTTTCCACCATTCAGTTCTTCTGACCTGCAGCCCTGCCTGGGGACTGTGCTCTGCTTTTCACTTTGCCTTGGTGCTGGTGTGTTCTTGCTGCTGTTCCCAGCGGCTCCAGTGCATGTTGGGGTCTCAGATGTTAGGTGCAGCAGATGGAGCAGGGCAGCGGAGGAGCGGGTGGGATCACTCCTGCTCTCCCAGCAGGTCGGTTTTGACGGTGGTCTCCTCATCGGGGCTGCACCCGCCTCCTGCCTGCGCTGGGGCAGCCCCTCGCTGCTACCTCCTCACACTGGTGATGGAGGTTGTTCTGCTTTGCTGGCAGTTGCTGTACCTGCTAACCCGAATTCACAGCGCCGTGCACTGCCTGGATCGGCTGTTGCTACAGAAAACAGAAAGTTTAACCAGGACTTAGGAAAGTAGCAAAAACTGCAGATGGCATGAGAGGGATGTGCTGGAATATCACATTTCGGTGGCTTATCATTTTTTTTTTGTAAATTCATGTGAAACGGGTGCTTCAGACGTTACACTTGCTCGCAGGGCCTGAAGAGGGCTGCCGAGCCTAACCTGTTTGTGCCTGTGGGGAGGAGCTGGTGGTGATGGGCAGAGGAGTCAGGAGAGTGGAACTTGTACACGGGTACACAGCTTCCTTTGCTCTTCGCTTTCCCTGCAACGTCTATCAAAACATTCCCTGAGCACTGGTGACCTTCTAGTGTGCATGAAACTCACACACAGAGCAAGTGATAAGGATAAGGCCAGGTTGGACACAGGGGCTTGGAGCAACTGGCTGTAGTGGGAGGTGTCCCTGCCCGCGGCAGGGGTTGGAGCTGGATGAGCTTTATGGTCCCTTCAACCCAAACCAGTCTGGGATTCTGTGATCCTATGATAGTATAATACCCATGCTGGGAAACAGCAAACCTCCTGTGGCACGTACACAAGCTTTAGCCCTGGTGCACCTCAAAGTGAAGCTGATTCAATAACATCCTTGCACCAAAAGGCTCCAGGCGCTTCAGCTGTAGCAGGTCTCTGTGATCACCAGGCGTTCCCCAGGGTGCCACCCCACACAGGTGGCTGGCATGATCTGTCCTGTCGCGTGGGCTTTGAGCTTCAGGACCACATTTAATGGAATTACTTCTGGTGCTGAAAGCAGGGTTTGCTTCTGTCACTGGGCTTGCTAAAATGTGGTGGTCATCTCGCTGCTTTACGTACAGGCAAAACCCACTTCACAAATATTGCTGTACCCAGTGGTCATTAAGTTGTAGTAGGCTTTATTTGCCAGGTCTTGGCAATATGGCATCGTATGATATATAATGATACAATATTGTCCCTCTGTGAGGCAGTGCTGGGCAGCAAAGCCAGGCTGGCTTCCTGCAGAAGGCACCCACTGATGGATGCTGCTGCTGACCTAAATCGCCAGAGGGCACAGTCTGGGAGATGCTACAAGGCCTCCTGAGGCTCTAATACAGGACTTTTCAACTGCCCACCCAGCTGTGGAACAAACAGCACATTACACATTTTCAAGATTAAATGCCACATCAATGTTTCAGGCTTAGCCCCACCTGCATGGCACCTTCAGCTGCTTGCTTATGGGCAGTGATCTGGAGTGACGAGCATCTCTGGTCTCACCCATGCACCACCAGGAAGTGCACTCTTGTTCTTCTTGGTCCTCTTCTCCCCTGGATAAATAGAAACATAAAGACAAAGATGAACCATGAAGAGACCATGAGTCCACTGGCAGAGAAGACTTCTGGCCCACTTGCTTACCTCTACGTTATGCTGCCTGATGCCCACCAAGTAGAACTGGTGCCTGGGTGGAGTTACCGACTGTTTCCTACTACACCGCCGGCTGCTTCCCAAGGGCAGATTCCTGCCCTGTGCTCCTGCCTCTTCCTGTGCCTCCTTTCCACGCATGTCCCTGTGGCTTCAACACAGCAGTGCAGAGTTTGCTGAGTTATTACAATTGTTTTCCCTAAAAAACAGAATAAAATATCTGAAAATGTAAAATCTTACAAGAGAGACTGATCCATTTTTACTGGCACCTGGTCACAGTTCTGGGTTTTGTCTATGTAGCTTGTACAGGTTCTGGTGACCAACAATAAACACAGAACTTTAATGTCAGTATGACAATGATGCCCAGTGAAGCTGACACTGGATTGTATGCCAAAATACAAAGCAAGAGAGAAGCGTTAAGTAAGAAGGTACATGTGTGACTGACGAATGCAAACTGCATTGAGAGTTAGAAATGAAAAATAAATTATTTAACTAGGTCTTTAAACATTTGCTACATGAAAGGCCCTTTTAAACCAGTCTTCTTCCATGGCTTTAGCCATTTGAAATAAAAAATGCTGCTTACATGCTTGAAAGCCTTGTTTCCAACTGCACATCTCAGTATTCCCCCTGGATTAGGGTGTTGGTTTTACTTGGATGTTTTGTTACAGCATTTGAACTAACACTTCTGTGTTTACTGTCCCTGTAGAACAACCAAGGGCTACTGGGTGCTGCTCACCCTCTTGTGCCAACAAAAATGGGACAGTATGGTGCAGTGTCCAAAGAACAGGAATTCTGGTGTCAGAGGGGAAAACTGGAAGGGATGTACATGGTCATCTGCTGACCTCTCTCTTGCTGCAGCTCAGTGATCCCTGGTGTGTCAAGGTTGGTTTCAGAGGTGGCTTCCTTGCAGACATTTACTTAAAGAGTAGATAGGGCCAGGGGAGAAAAGACTGTTTGGTTTACTTCTCTACAATAGCACGGAAATAACTATAGGGACAATGTGTCTAAAGCTACAGGGCAGCAGAAAATAGAAGGACCTTGTACAGACCACCACAGAGGAAATCCATGGGACGAACACTACAAAACGGTAAGAAAAACAGCTCAAAAAATGCTGGGAATCCCTCCCCCTGTGCTGCTGATAATGGCTGAGCCCTCCCTGAGCACTACACCAGAGGTGGGACCTGAGGGCTCAGTGGTGTGAGCTGCTCAAAGTGAAGGAGCAGATGGAGGCTCTTCCCAAGTGCCTACTTCACGATGCCACTGTTGGTGAGACATCTGTTCCCAAGTCATTTAAATACTCCCAAAACCCCCATCCTCTCCCATGAGCTCTGGGACAGCAGTAGGTCCATGCAACATGGCCCCATGGCTCCCAGTGCCCATGTGAAGGCTCAGCTGCCCGCAAGGCCTGTGTTTGCCATGTAGATGTTCTCCAGGTGTCTATTTGGGCCTATGCTGTTGGTTTGTTTTTTTTTTCCAGTTGGTTTAAAAGCATGTATTAAAAACTCACTTCAAAATCTAAAAACCATAACTTGATTATCAAAGTGTGCTCTGCTGAGGCATCTCAGCTCCACCACTCACTTCTCCTTGCCTGAGAGCAGCCAAGCACCCTCCATACATGGCTTCTAGGTGGAAACACACATGGAGAAGTCAGATCAATGAGACAACATCGCCAGTTAGTTTCTTTATGTGCTAATCCCTGTTAGCATAACCAGCGTGGTGTCGGAGTTGCCAGAAGAGAGCCACTGAGTCTCCCATAATTCATTTCTGTGCAGCGTTGGCTCTGGCATCTTCCATCACAATTTTGGATAACCCAACTGACTTTGCAGGAGTGAAAACCCTGATGCTGTGAGCACAGCTCTGCTGCTGGATGTAACCATCACCTGAGGAGCAGCATGGGACCACAGGGAGCCCAAAACCGCACCGGCCCCATCACAGAAGAGCATCTGGCTACACCCTTGTATGTCCCAGCTGTCCTTCGTGGTGTTCACCAAAATCCCTGTGGCATTAAGAGGGTTCAGCTCCCTGGTGGCTGCACTGGAGACATGCTGACAATAGAATTTTTGGTGGTGCTTTGGACACAGGGCTGTTTTCATGGAGAGGCAGGTGGGTCTGGAGGAAAGGTGATGAGGATGAAATTCTTCACAGATCACAGGGACTTGGTGTGAGCAAAGCCCGTAAAACAAGTGGGAGAGGGGCACAGAACGTGGTGTGGATGAGCTGTTAGGCTTGCAAGTGCTTCCATGCTCCTTAAAATACTGGTTTTATGAAGGGAAGGCAGTGCTCTAGGTTGTGGTTTGGTGCATTTTGGGTGTGCAGAGGCAAGAAGCCAAATTTCCCCATGACTGTCCTGTACCAAAGGGCATCACACCTGCTGAAAGCTCTGTTTAAACCCTGTGCTGAGAGGCGCTGATAGATGCACTTGGCATTGAGGAGCAGTGAGCGGACTCTGTAGAGGCATGTGCAACTCCCGTGATGGTTCCCAAGCCTTTCCTCCTCATCCTGCTTTACTCCCTAGACTTGCTTTCCAACTTGCTGGTTGAAGCTCCAAGCAATTAAAACCATGCTAGATCAGTTTAAACGTACAAGAGGTCTCATTTTGAGAGGGCAGATACTTACGCCACACAGCACGATGAAGAAAATAGGCCCTTTTGTGCATCCTGAGACATTCAAAACAACTGAGTCACGGTGTGAAAAGCAGGGCTGTGATCTTCCCGCTGCACTACCACACCTTGAGCTATGCCAGGAATGCCATCTCCATCTCAGAAACACCCGCAGTGAGCCAGAGCATGCCACGTCTGACCCTGCTCCAAGCACAGCTCCGCACCGACACTGGTGGGAAGTCACCTCTGTGGCAGGTCAACTCAGTGGATAAGGGGAAGAATTTGGACAGTCCCTCTCCAGTTGTCCAAACAGGTTCTGCCACACCGTCAACGGCCTCTCTATAGAAAATCTTAGAACTGGTGTTATTTGTCCCCTGGAATTCCCCCTGTCCTCCACATGTGATTTTGGAGGATTTTTGCGGACTGATGAAAGAAGGCAGAGAAATGTCCATCTTCATTTTTTGCTCTAAGATAAATAGGTTTCCCACCCCTCCAAGTGAGATGGATTCAAGAGGCTGAATCCATCATAACTAGAGTTAAAATCACACCTCGGCTGGGATTCCCTTTGTCTGTACTTGGTAGGAAGCTCTAGCACTTCTCAGGGAAGCGTGCCAGTGGCTACCGAACACCCTCAGGACACCAGCCCCCTAAACACCACACAGTACTATCGCTTTAACCACCTTCAGCATCTCACTGTTGAGGGGGAGCAAGGTTCTGCATTCTCAATCTCAATGCAAAAGAACTTGAGGGTTCCTCTTTCTCCTGCTGCTGCTGCTGTGCCATATTCATCTGAGAGGAAGCTGGTGTCTGTAGGGATGGGGGGGGCTTGGCGTACATGGATGTTATGTGTCTCAGTGTCACTTGCAGCACACAGGTAGTATCCTCCTTCTTTGGTCCCTCATAGGCACAAGGGATTTATTTTTTACAAGTATTTATTTGTTTTACTTTTGACAAGGGCCTGTAGGGACAGGACAAGGGGAACGGCTTTAACCTGCTACAGGGGAGATTGAGATGAGCTCTTGGGCAGAAGTTCTTCCCTGTGAGGGTGCTGAGGCGCTGGCACAGGGTGCCCAGAGAAGCTGTGGCTGCCCCATCCCTGGCAGTGTTCAAGGCCAGGCACAGGGTGTTGGAGCAACCTGCTCTGGTGGAAGGGGTCCCTGCCCGTGGCAGGGGGTTGGGGCTGGATGAGCTTTAAGGTCCCTTCCAACCCAAAGCAATCTGTGATGCTCTGATTTTCACCCCCTTAGGGCAGCAGCCCTGCTTGCAATGGTGAAAGGGCTGCCACGGGCAGAGGTGAGTAACTTTAAAAGTAGTAATACAATGCTTCTAACTAAAAAGCAGGTCATTATTTTGATACCTTAACAAAAATCAGCAGCCGTGCGCATTCACAGGCCCGTGACCGCCCCTCCCCCCC
>NW_009911599.1:86053-93586 GCF_000696875.1 Nestor notabilis | reverse complement strand
GGTTCTGAGTTACCGGCTGGGCTTAACCCACGACAAGCACGTGCTTAAATCTACCTCTGTTTACATGTACAGACACTTCGCAGGGGCAACACACCTGACATTATTAATTTGCAGTGAAGCCCAGCACATGCATAACCTTGTGCAGGACCATCCCAAGCTTCTCCATAACGTTCACCCTAGGGTACCTATTTTTCCAATCAAATAAGAAAATGCTGCTGTTGGAAAAACTGCACCATTACATTTCTAGTAGAAATGTACCAGTTTCAACAAATCTTTAGTTGTGGAAGGTTTTCTACACCCCCAGTGGAATGATTCACTGATAAGAAAGCCACAAAAATGCCACAGTACCTTCCCTTATAGAACTGTTTCCTGGGACATCTGAGCCAAGAGTGCTCTGTTATGGGCCTGTATTTCTGGGAGGTCCTTAAGAAAGAAAAAGAAGGGAGGATCCGGGTGAAACTCAAAAGGATGCTTTAGGCCATAAGGAGTATAACATCATAACTGAAAAGAGAAGTAAAATACAAGGTAAGGGATACCTGACAGTGTGGAAAGGTAAAACACCAAAAAAGACACTGAAAGTATTCTACTGACACGTTAAGAGGACTCTTATTCACCTATTTTTTTTTCCCTAAGTAATGTATTTACTACAGTGTGAAATGCTGTCCCTGCTCTAATGAGACCCATGCCTGCTGCAGACAGGACAGAAACGATGAGCTTCCTGTCAGACCAGGACAGCTTCAGGGCAAAGTCCATGCTACTCTTGCAATTTGATTTCTGCTTTACACTTCCACAGATAAATTTTTTTGTGTTTGGAAACCAAAGGCTTTTTCTGTAAATATATCCTATTGTAAAACACTATCAGGAGAAATTGCTTATCCCATGAGCAGTGACTTGATTCTTTAAGATATTCAGGAGGGAATCAGCAAACTCAGTCCCTGCTTCAGCTGCTTTTCACAGTGGAAGCTGTCCTAGAGGTAGTGTGAGAGCTGGCGGCTGGTTGGAACTGAGAACTAACCATCTATCATTAAATAATTATAGGAACCAAACTAGGGAAATCACAGTGATTCTGTAAACAGAAACCCAGGATACATTCTTCTTTGGGCTCTTCTAGTAACTAAACAATTAAATAATATCATGTATATAAAAGTTGGGTGGAACTAAATATTCACCTTAATTAGGCAGAAAGAGCAATATTGTTTCTGCCTATCTAATTTTCCACTGGGTGATGTTCTTCATTTTTATGGCAGAACTAAATATCTGAAACAATTCATTATGAATCTTGGTTTATGAAAGCTAAGAATGATTCTGAGGAATATACAGCAGAATAAGTGAAGAAGCATCTATTAGTGAAATGAAGAGGAAGACTATTACTAACTCGAAATTGCTGTAAATGAGCCTTTTATTGCCTGAGATTCGAAAGCCCTCCAACCATAGCATCTCAATGCAGATAGAGCCAACAAAGTTTGCAAAAATCTTCCATTGCCTTCCTCCAACAGTGATTTCTCTGGTTGTTCACAGGCTTCCTTAGTCTCAGTAAACTGGTATTCTAACAGAGTTGTTTCAAGCACTTAAGCCTGCAATAAAATTGTATTTAATTTAACAATCCCTCAGCAGACCTTTAGAACAGATTCTGCTATTGTATCCTGCAGTGCAATAACCCTTGTCCAACTTCAGGTATGAAGCAGCAAGAACTGAATTTTAACCTAAATGCTAATCTGAGCACCGGAATCACTGTAGGGAGGGTCTTTGCATCGGTATAGCTAAGTTTGCCCTTCATACTGCTATAGATCAGTGCCTAATAAAATCTTTCCTGAGTAAATACTGACAATGAGAGGAAGTCCTGAATAGATTGTTATAATCCATCAGCTACAACTCTCCGCAGGACAGGCACCTATTCCCCACGTTTTCCTTTGAACACTTCAGCCCTTCCCATACAAATGACCTGGAACAGTACTACAGCAATCTGCTTGGCAGGAAGAGGGTTAACTCCGTGCTACACCTTGATCACCAGCAGGTATCAAACTTTGTCAGGAAAGGAGATATCCTCCAAACAGGAAGAGACACAGCACTGCTGAGAATCCCCCATCAAATACAATAGAACATGAAAGTATGGCTCAGCTTTCAGCTCTGGCATCCAATAACAAGTCAGAACCCTGAGGGCACTGTCTTACTCAGAGATGTGAAATGCAAATGAATAGTAACATTGACAACTCAAGACCAAGCAGAAAACAAAAGACTTGAAAGCTACCTGGAAAGGTCTTGTGTGAACACACAGCTTTTTTTCTTTTCACTTTTTGTGGAGCAGAAACGTTGTTATTTATGTGAAGAAGTTAGATGGGTAATTTTACTGATCACTGGAGTCCCTGAGAATATTTAAGCAGAAAGAAAACCTTGAGATGGTAGTGTACAGAATCCTTTAACAGTGAAAGTCACCAGGAGATCGGAAAAACAAGTTCAACATAAAAAGTTGTGGTGTGTGAAATAGAATGGACGAATTCACTTTCCCAAAACCCAGTCACAGGGCTTGCCAAAATATTTTCCTTCATGAGGATTTATTCTTTAAGATGAGAAAAATCTAAGTTAGGTCTTCCTGTCTGCCTCTAGCTTCTGTATAAATGCTCTAAGGAAGCCAGAGTAACTCACTTTCCTACACTTTTATAGTAGAATTAAATATCTGAAAAAGTAAAAAACCCAGTAAGAATCTTGGTTTATAAAGACCAAGAACTAATTTTAGTAAACAGAAAAATAACAGTAAAAAGTCAAATAGATCAAGACAAAGTATTTTGGTGATACATGTTTGGTTCACTCAGTAAGACCCTCAGGGATGCCACACAGATGCTTCATGAGAGGGATATGTATGCCCATGTCAGCCCTCACCATGTCACTGGCAAGGCCAAGCCAGGATTAAGGACCTCCGCTGTGCTAAGCCTTCAGCTCTAAGATGTGATCCAGCATGATGGCACCAGTGACAACTCTCTCCAGCACCCAAAGCTGCAACTTGGGATGCAGCTCAGGCACAGAGCAGTTTCTCATCAAGGTACAACACCAGCCCTCCCTGTTTTCACCATGGGAGGAAACCCAGGCACAAAGGCAGCCTCAGCATCCTTGACAGCCACCTACAGCGGTCCACTGCAGAGCCACCCATTCACTATATCAAGGCAGAGACCAAGAGGAGGAAACAAGAGCATGAACAGCAGTCCCATGCTTAGCACAACACCCACACTACCGAAACCCATGGGGAGGGTTTGCAGCCAGTCTAAACCAGGTGGTTCTGGGAGGTTTGTTGCACAGTGAAAAGTCAGGTCGTATTTACAAACCTTTCTGCAAAAGTAGGGCCAAATTTCAGTAATCAAATGTCAAGGCTGAATTTAACATCTTCAAGAATAGGGGTTGGACTAGATGATCTCCAGAGGTCCCTTCCAACCCTCATGATTCTGTGAAGACAGGGTAGAGGGCAAAACTCATGATGAGGACAAAACTCACCATGAGACAAGACTGCCCTATCTAAAGTGGAGGACATGCAAAAATCAGTGCATTTCACATAATCCCACCCCAGATTGGACTCTTTTTCCAGCACTGGGGGATAAAAAAAAGACGCTTTATTAGAAATTGAGGCCGGGGTCATGCAAATTTGGCCTATGCTATCTGAAGCATGAAGAACAGAAAAACTTACAGAAAAACTCAGGAGACCTAAGATTAATAAAAAATACAAAGCTGTTGTGAACCCAGAGACAGAAGTGTCTGAGGAACAATAGCTTCAAAGCCAGGGGAAGGGTAATTGTTTGCTGTTAAACCGGTAGAACATCTAGTGGAAGCAGTGACTGGGGGAAAGATGTCAAAGAGCAGTGAACTAACAAACAAGTGGAAAAGAAATACTGAGAGCCCTTCCTGGACTGCAAGCATCTCCTCTTTTTTCCCCAGCAGCTGGTACATTTCCTGCTCTCTTGTCCTTGTATGCATGTGCAGTCACATCTCTTGGGGGATTTTTTCTTAGCTAGACTGCTCAGGGGTAAATGGGGAGGTTCAAACAAAATGTCTCTTTGTTGAATACTGGAGGGACAAAAGAAAACAGAAAGTGGTTTTATGGCACAGCACTCAATCCAGCAGGGTAAAGCACCTGGTATTGGCACGTTTTGTGTATGTCCCAGTGCAAACATATGGATACTTCATTATTCCATCAAGAGATTTCTTGAAGTTCTTCTCTCTGCCTCCCTCCTTCACATCCAAAGAGACTAAAGTCCCTTGTTGACACATAGGTCTCACCTTATCTGATAGCCAGAGACCCTCAGATGCCCGCTCATATCCCTACAACTGGCTGTTTTCCACTAAGATCCTCCTTCCCACAACAGGAGGACTGAGTTGTGAGCTGCTGAAGCTCTCACAGCTCAAGCAGTGTTTGTCTAGTTCGCACTTGAAGCCTACCACTTGCTGCTGTTTGCACACTGTTCAAAGAAAGATGGCTGACCAGACAAATCAGATACATGAAGGACTTTGGGCTGAATGCCTTGTCCTAAGACCAATTACCAGAAGTGTCTGACTGATGCCACATGATGAATTGCTCTCTCCTGGCCACACTGACGATGGAGGGAGCCTAAACACTTGGTTGTAGTGCTCTGAACCTCCTTGTGAGGGCCACACATTTACCTGCCTTGTACTACAAGGGCAAAGTCAGGCTCTAAGCAGGGCAGTTCAGATCGGGACGTCTCCAAAACCGATGTGTGTTCCTAATTCTCTTTTAGAATCTGATAGTCAGAATAACATCACACTATGCAAACAATACATCTGAGCAATTCCATGTGCTCTGCCCACAGAACGTGCCTCAGAGTCCCTTGAGAACTGCATGGAGAAAAGCATACACCGTTTAGCAGATACATCACTACACACAAATGTATTCCATTCCTTTCCCAATAAGGCCTTCTAAATTTGTTAGGAAGTATTTGCAGAGAAAATGAAAGGAGCCCCTGGCATCAGGAGTCCTTGGAGAGTAAGCTATGCACTGGCTAAAGGCTCTGCTGATCACAGTTGGAAGGACAGTCTGACTTTATCAGGAGGATCAAGGAGAAGAAGAGATGGAATATGGGAAAGGCTGGAGGAAGATAAAAAGGAGGAATTTATCCATCAAGGTCAGTTAATTGGAGAGAAGTTTCTGCATTGGGGTGGCTGGAAGCAGTATTAATCCAAGCCAAAATTTTGCCCTTTGGAACCTTACGTGTTCCTCTTGTAAGGCTTTTACATTACCACAGAAAAGAAGGGTATATTTTGGTACTGAACGATTCTGAGGCAGGTTTCTCTCTTCATATGTTTGCATAAATCTACAGAGGGCAACAGAGTTACACCACCACATGTTGGTGTGAGATCAGAGGCAAGCTCAGTATCTCTCACCTTGTCTGACAGACTCTTTGACCCATTTCACTCTTTTCTACTCTGTCAGCGTTCCAAGGTCAAAGACCATGCCCAAATCTAAAGTAGATAGTAACTCAGACACTATATTTTAAAGACATAGGCTCCCTTTTTAAATAATGCATTATCTAAATACACTTTCCTTTGTGTTAGCCTTACTGCTACATCCAAATGATCTTGACTTGTGCTAGGGGGCACAACGTGCTTCCGGGAGGAGCGATCCCACTTCCTTCACACCGGTTTCCGTAGCGTCGTCATCATCATCATCTGCTTATTTCTGCCCTTGATCACATCCTCTGAAAAGCTGGCAGATGTGAAACCTGACCTGCCCATGGGCCTCCGCACATCCCATAGCAGTAGGTATCCAAAATGGTTCAGATCACTTCTGATTTCTCTATGGATCATATGTCTCCTTCAGAAAAAGGGTGGGGAGCAGATGTGCAAAACAGAGAGAAGGAGACTATGATAGTCATATTTCTCTTCCACAGAAGGGAGGGATGAATGTGTGTACTGGAGTGGGAAGGGAGAAAGGTTATATGCAGAAGAACAGCAGAAATCTGAAACTCGGGTCAGACTGGATAACGTTAACAGTATGCAAAAGTTTCTTAGTGAGAACATTTCCTTTTGGGTGATTTAACAAATGTAAGCTGGATCAAGCCTCCATTATGCAAGAAATATGTTAGGTTTCTTCCCTAGCTATGCACAAATGGCTGGGGAAAGCTGGATATACTCCCATCCTATAAACTGGAATCAGAAATAAATCGAGAGATTTATAAATTGGAGGTGCAATTCTTCAGCTACATTGGTTTAAAGATTCTGAAATGAATGACTAAAGCATTCACTCAGTGTTTTATGGAGCAGATCTAATGTGCAGGTTTTGTGACCTGCAGTGACTTTAACTTCTCAGTAAATCAAAAAGCTTAACAAATATTAAGATGGCAAAGATTACCTGTGTGTGCCAGATTTTATCTTTTATCCGTTATCATTTAGGAAATGAAAAGCTTGAGTCGGAAATCAGACAGCCAGACATGTGACACGGGCGGTCTGGCATCCCCACAAGACAAGAACCTGCAGGAGACATAGGAACTACACATTCACTGATTAGTTTTTAGTCCTTAAGAAATGGCTCTTTTTATTGTTATTATTATTAGTGACCAATGAGCTTTAGAATCAGAGCAATTCCTTTCTAAATTCCACGGCAATGAAAATACGTTATCGCAGGCTAGAGGAAGCAGCTGGGTGTGTAGCGCAGGCTTAGGGGCAGCTCCATACACAAGTGAGCTTTGGAGGTGTTGAGATTTGGTGTACAGCACCCCTTTGACAACACAGAGGCCAAAGAGTTCTCCTTCTTCAGCCTTGGCCCAGAGTGGCAGGGAACTGGCTGCCAGATGGGATTTTGGCTATGCCACAGGTTAGAGATCCACAGCATGTGGGGAGGTCCACTGTAGTTCAAGCAGAACATGCCCTCAATTTGGTAAGGCTGTCTTGCAGTTCCTTCCTGGGATGCAGGAGGTAGCTGTCCCAGCAGAAAGGCCGGCTCCTCATGTCCACAGCCCTCCCCAAATATGCCATGGATCTTCAGGGTGAAACAAATATTTGTATTCTACCCCAGCTTCTAGCACATTCCAAACTAAGGGCTGAAGGAGTCACCTTGAGATTAATATTTAATGCCTAAGTAGAGTCAGACTTTTCCAAACCATTTTTTTAAACATTTTCTGATTTATGAAATTAGCATCACGTATACTGGTGGGATACTGATGTGGAATGGATAAGGCCTGTTTCAAGGCCATAGAGTAATATAGAGACCAAATCACAACAATAATTTGAGCCTAAGATCCACCATAAACCCAAATGAAATAACTATCAGCTTGTCACACACACATGCAATTTTTCCTCCTTCTCCATACAGAAATTAAGATAATCCCAAAGGCTAGACAACCTGTAACAACCACATCAGCTATGGGTGCCACTGAAGGCTCTGGGTTTGCATAAGCTGTCTTTGCTCCAAGAAGGTCTTCCACCCCTGTAGCCCCCTGTCCCAGCTTCCAAAGGCATTTATGGCCATCCTTTCCTCTTCCATCTGACAGCTGTAGATGAATATAAGTTAAGCACATATTAAAGTGCAAGGAGAAA
>NW_009911599.1:63066-86022 GCF_000696875.1 Nestor notabilis | reverse complement strand
ATAGTTTCATAAAATGGAGGTTCCATTTTTTCCTCAGAATGTAGGATCTCAATTTAAATATGGCATCAGTTTTCTTCAGTTCTGAAGTGATGCTACAGCTGTTTAATAAACTGGAGATAGATCTAAAGTGCATAAAATAACAAGCCAGTTCTCCTATCACCTGATACAAAAAAAAGAGTAAGAAAAGAAAAGCATTCAGTGTTGGAATATAGAACTGGGTTTACACTGTTATTTAGTATACAACTGCCCCTCTGTCACAGCCTGAAAGTCTGTGACCATAGGCCAGAAGCTGGCAAAGTCAAGTGCACCATCACTTCTTGATGTGTACTGGTCAGAAAAAAGCAACCCTTCAGCTGGGGTAAGTCAGCTTCACTGCAACAGCATGAGCAGTTCACCACCAAGCAATATTTGGCCCAAAATAGCACTACATATCCAAATAAATTACCAAACTGTTTGCAGGTAAATCAACAGGGAAGTTTATATACTAACTACTAACAACAAAATAGTTCAAGTAGGAAGCGAATCAAACTTCAAAGAAAGAAACTGTGGGACCACATATGTTAAATAAAGAGTATTGCTGTAAGTCTAAATACGTATTAGTCCTCCATTCCAGCACATCCATGCTAAAACTCCAGTGGAAACAGCATTAATGATTAATAATTGTCCTGAATGTCAGGCCATCTCCTGTGGAAAAGGCGGAAAAGCAAGTCTCCAGGGCTGTGCAGACAGACATCTGTATTATAATATCCTTCCATAGTGTATCATATAATAGCTATACTTGATAGAGTTAATAAATAACAAGATATTTATGGAATCCTTGCCTTCTATTTTTAAACTTCTGGATTTATCATTAAAGGAAATTGTGAGCTGATGTTCCTGTATTGGAGTGTGAACAGAGCAAACTCTGTCAACAACTAGCGAAGGGCTCAAAGGTAACTGTACAATCTGCTTTGAGCAAGGGGTGCTGTGTATCTCTGTTCCGCTAAAAGCATATTGCAGCCCAGCAAGTCCGTTTTCTGCTGTGCACTCCCTGACTTTGGGAAGTTATTTCAGCGCTTCTCATGGCATGCAGTCCCACCTGCCACACACCCAGCCTGACACCTCTGGCCAGTGGAAGGCGTATGGGGTGAGGGCAGCTTACTTTCTATGTCCTACCCACTTCTACATCACTCCTACCTTGACTGCTCTGGGATAAACCTTGCTCTTCACACCAAAAACATGGCCCCTGCAACAAACTGAGTCTGAACAAAGGCATTAACTGACACCTCTCTGTCTTACCAGCCCTGGGTTCCAAAGGAAAGGTACTGATAAGCAACAGTTCAAAGAAAAAAAAGGAAAAAAAAAAGAAGACAAAAAGAACACACACAGAGAGCCTCAAACCCAACAAAAACCCAACCCTACAGTGTATGGTTTCACCACCATGAAATTACATGTAAAGACGGACTTGCTGTTAAGACACAAGTTAGTGCTTGAACAGAGCAGGATGGGGTGTAATCCTCTGTTTCACCAGGATGTGGGACAGTATTCCTTAAAGAAGCACAGCTGGTTGCACTGGTACGCATATCTGAGCCCTTATTTTCACAACCTTTGTTTAAACTCATCTAAGAAAGGACACCACCATATTGCTCTCTCCTCCCACTCATTCCAGAACTGGTTTTAAATGGTGCCTGCACACCCACTGCTGACCTTGTAAAAGCTCATAAATGAAACATTACTGATCAGAATCAGAAGCTGTGGCACAAAAGCAGAGAACCTGCAGAAACAGAGAAGAAAAAGAAACTGTGTTGACAGATAAAAGTAGGAAGCTTCCATCTTCTGTGTGGACAAGTCTGAGTACAAGAGTATGGCATGTCCATGAAGACTTTTACACAAACCACATGCAGTGGCACTGTGTTCTTGCTAGCTGCAGGGTGAGTCACTTTAATTATGAAAGTTCTGCTATTAAATGGGCTTTAATAAGTAAATGCATTGCTATTTCTTTAGCTCTTATTATGATTTAATTTACCTATTCATTTTTCTGTTCTTTGAGTTCTTTATAAAATGAATAGCTTGCATCTCCTAGGCCTGTTCCCTTTTGTATTCTTACCGAAAGAATAACATCACAGCATTTTGCAGTAATGCTCTTTGGGCCTTTGGAGATAGAAAATGTCAAGTACCTTTTATATGCAATTCTCATATTTGCTTTACTCTCCATTGTTTCTAATATCCCCTGAGAAACTTGGAAGTAACATTATTTCCTTAACAAGTTTGGCCTTTCTTCCTTCTACTTAGCAAATCATTTTCTTGGGGCCTTATTACTTGCTAGTCTAGACAACAAGCAACTGCCACAAAGCATTGCTGCTAGAGAAAAGAATCTAGAAATAAATAAGCATATCTCTTGTTCTCTTCCTAATTTGTTGTCACTCTGCAAAGAACAATGGAGAACATTTCCTCAGATCCTGAGCTGATTACATCTCAGTCAAACTTCTATTACACTTGAGCAATCCCTTAATACTTTGATTCTCCAGCTATAAAAAGAGGCCTATGATAATCCTGTACTACCTTGTCATTTAAAATGAGAGGAGCAATATTTGTTGGAAAGTCTTGTGGACACCTCTTTAAATTTTGAGAAAAGCCCACACTTGGGAGCCCAACATGCATGACAGCGTACTACAGAGGCGTGATTTATGTTGGTCAAGTGGATCAAGTTAAGTGGACTCTTGGATTTCATTTTCTGGGTTGCAGAGCTCCATGCTTTTGATTCATTTTCTTCAGCAGTTTTTTGTTATTGCTGGTGTTGGGTTTTTTTCCCAGAACATAAGAATTTTCATTTGGAAATACCTTTATAGTTACCAAATGTCTTTCAGTTGTTTAGTGCCAGGATTACAATCCTCAGAGTGGAACAAGACACATTAAAGTCCTTAATCAAAGTCCCTTAGTACAGTACATGTGGGGTTTAAAATCTTTCCACAAGACTGCATGGGTTTAAACTCCAGCCATTGGGCCCATGGGATACCATAGAGCTGTGTATCACAGGGACCTGGCTTCCCAGCGTACCAACCTTTCCCTTCACTCTAAATCTACTTGCAAATCATTTAGAGGACTTGAATCCCCTTGGTTCCCTCTTATCTATGCCCTTTATTGCCCTCTAGCCTGCCGAAGAGAAACTGTTTCCAGGCTTTCTTCCCTGCAATATCAGTGGGAAAACAGGCAAAGGTAGTTAACGTTGGAATTTACTTGTGGCAGCACATCTGCAAACATGCATTTCAGGACAGTATCTTTCTAGCACACAGTAATTTTTAAAACTTGCATATTTTTAAGAACTGCAGAGACTGGAAACTCCCAGTTTCTTTCAGGGTTATGGCAGGGGAGGAAGGAGGCTGAGCTGAAATGTCTATGGGAGGTAACACATATAACAATCTCACAAACTGTCCAGGATGCCACTCACACAGGCAGAGGGACAATAAAGAACAAACACCCTGTTCACGTTTTGCAGACCTTCACTGGTTTGCTTCAAATGCTGCTTTCTACAGAAAGGACATAGGATAAGTAACTCATCCGATAGGCCAAAGGAGTCACAATGGCTACTTAATTATGAAACTCATCTAGGCACTTATATATTAATTCATGGTCTAATGTGGTGTCAAGCTGAGGTGAATAAAGGTTAACATATTCTATTAGTCCTAATTGTCACAAGAATTTCATAGAATCATTTAGGTTGTAAAAGACCTTTCAGATCATTGAGTCCAACTGTTAACCTAACACTGCCAAATCAACCACTAAACCACATCTTGAAGTGCCACATCTACATGTCTTTCCAATACCTCCAGGGATGGTGACTCAACCACTGCCCTGGGCAGCCTGTTCTAGTGCTTGGCAAACCTTTCGGTGGAGAAATTTTTCCTAATATCCAATCTAAACCTCCCCTCATGCAACTTGATGGAGTTTCTTCTCAACCTATCACTTGCTACCTGGGAGCAGAGACCGACCCCACCTCACTCCACCCTCCTGTCAGGCAGCTGTAGAGAGCGATCAGGTCCCCCCTGAGCCTTCTCTTCTCCACACTAAATCCCCCAGGTCCCTCAGCCCTTCCCCATCACACTTGTGCTCCAGGCCCTGCACCAGCTCCGGTGCCCTCCTCTGGCCCCGCTCCAGCACCTCAATGTCTCTCTTGCAGGGAGGGGCCCAGAACTGAACACAGGATTCGAGGTGCAGCCTCACCAGTGCCCAGCACAGGGAGATGATCACTTCCCTGGCCCTGCTGCCCATGCCAAACAATACAGTCCATTAAATGTTGAATCTAATAATTTCTATTATGACCACAATAATAGAAATTATTCCCATGAACATGATCTGAATAGCTGTGATTTATTAATGTAGACATAAGTTTAATTAGCAATTGATTTCAATTGAGCCTCACTCTGAACAGTAGGTTGTGTTGTAAGCCACGTAATGGATTCAATATTCAAAATTAAATATGGAACTCCAAGGCAAGATGCTTGTCAGTATTTCCAATTCTTATCCCCACCTCCCACTGTGTAGGAACAGCACTCCTGTTCACCATGGAGTTCCATTCCCCTCTCTCAAAGATTGGAAAACCTGTCTCCCACCAAATTCCAATAGTTAAAGATCTCTCTTAGAAAGTATTGCTGAGTAGAAGTTAAGAGGGGTCTCCCAGGACAGAGAACAGTGTGGAACAGCTCAGCCACTGTGAATGGGAAATGCTGTAAGAAGCCCATGTTGAGGAGCTGCAGTAAAACACATCACAAGATAACAAGACGAAAGAAACTAACTCCTAACCACAAATGACCAACACCAAACTCACCCTCCTGAGGTTCCCCTTTCACCGTATCCCTGCTGTGACCAGTGGCACATCCTGCTCCCCACAGTTGTACCTATGGTTCCCTAACAGAGCCATACTGACCCAGGAGCACCCCACACAGCACCACCCTTTGCTGTTACAACAGGGCCACTTAAATTCTTCATGACTCGTTTTTCCCTCTCTGTACAACAGGGAAAAACCTCCAGTCTTGGCAGAGATCTGAGAACCTTAATTCACTAATGTCTATAAACCCCTCTGAGGTTCTTATTCGGAAGGCACTGTAAAAACGCAAAGTATTATCACTGATTCAAACTGACCTTCCCCTTGAAATATCACCATTTGAGCTATAATTCCAAATCCTGACTCTAACCAAGTGCTACGCTGTCGGATTAACCACATTAATGCTTAAAGCTGTTGCTCTTTTTTTTTTTTTTCCCCAGTGTTCACAAGCTAATGCTTGTCGGGGTCTAATCTTGGACAATTCCTTAATGATACAGATTTTCAGATGAAAATTACTGCTGGGTTTTCCTGACTTCTAACAGATTTTAGTCTCACAGCACATACAAATGTTGGAAAGTTATTTAATTATAAATCTAACATTTTCTGGATAGTCCTTCCTAATTTGAGTGTCTGTAGCTGTTGTCTGCACACAAACTGTAAATCATTGTATTAAGAGTGATTACACACCCACTGACACAGAAAATTCGTGATCGGGTTGTGAGACATAAGAGGTTTACCAGATTGAATGTGGCATGGCCACATATCCTACAGAATTTATTATTATTTCTAATCAACCCTCCTCCCCTAAACCAAGATCCCTTGACTATAGGACGCTTGTTATACTTAAGAAGGACATTTCAAATGGAGGTATTTTATAAACACACTTACATAGCTACACGCAGGACTGCTGCGGTCACATTTTCAGACACAAGGTTATAGGTAGATAGTTGGGGTTTCATCATGAGGCCAAATCTGGCTTCTCTTGTAGAGGGCTAGGATCTAAGTCTGAGTCTGTGTTAGGCTGGTTTACATCAGCAAAATATCCCGAATCACAGGATGCAAAGCAAAGGGGGTGTCAAACCTACTTTTTCAATGTGTTAATCTGCCACAGGGCTCTGCCCAGGGCTTCTGCCATGGTCATTCAGGTTGCCTGCAGAGAGGGGCCACAGGCTCATGCAATTTAGCAGCTTTCCTCTCCCCTGCAATGCCAGGCTGCTGTGATTTCACAGGGCACCCAGAAATTAGCATAGGGGGATTATCATTTTTATTATTATTAAAGCAATAAATATCTTCAATCTTATTAACCTGTGCAAATTGATAAATAAGCATTCTAAACACCTGTGGTAAAGGACAAAACGCTGATTTTATCAGTGGTGAATGTGGCCAAAACAGAAGTTGTTCCCCAGCCCCTGTCCTTGCAGAAGCCAGCGATGTACTTGTAAAAAGCAGACATACCAGTGCCATTATGTTAACTCTAGTGTAGAAAAGGTCATTCCTGGGGAGAGGGCAGGCCCAGCCAACCACACTCCCTCTTTGGGATGGGCAGTCATGTGGAGGGCAGGTCTATGTCCATCCCTACATCCCGGTGAACTTGTGGTGTGAGATGCTGTCCGGCCACCAGCCTGTTTGGCTGCTGTGAGTGATCAAGTATTGACTGTTCTAAGGGTCCTCAGGGATCCCTATAGTGCACTGCAGCACCGCTGTGTGCAGCTCAGTGCAAGGCCATCCTACCTGAGATGTGATTCAACATTTAGGGAATAAAAGGCAAAAAGGCCCCAGCAGCACAAGCAGTAAGGTAATCTCTACAGTGCACTGCATTGTGCTTTGGGGCACACCATCAGGTTGCTCCAGAAATACCTCATGAAGCAGAATCTTCTCTTATGAGAAATAACGAAAGAGACTTGTTTTGTCACTCACCTATTAAGCTCCCTGGTTTTAGAGTGCCCAGAAACTTGGCATTTCAAGGAATATCCAAAGGACAAAGACATCTACATATTTTGTCCCAGAATCCCGGGCTACAAAAGTCCAACAAAGGCACAGACAGAGGATGAGCAAGATTAATAGGCCAAGTAGGTCAGGACCAGTGTGATTCTCAGGCCAGTACAACACAGCACATTGAGAAAGCTTCCAAGAAGCGTAAACAGGAATGGATGTTTGAGACAATGGATGCCCTAATTGGATGCCCATTCTCACCGCTTCCCTCAATTAAGGAGAATCATGGATAACTCTGCCAACATATTGATGGACAATGTAAGCATTGGCTTGAAAACTCTTGCAATTTAATGAACCAAATCCTACCCAGTTGTGAATTACAAGTGAACCAAAACTAAATCCAGCAGAAAACAGCCCAGTGATGGTTAAGTCAGAAAGTTACAAAATTATTAATAACTGAATCTCAAGAACTTCTAATCAGAGGTACTACAACACACAGCTTTTGATATCATGTGTTGGCTTCGTCAAGTTTTCTCAAACCTTGAAAGACTGGTTATGTTCCAGAAGACAGAATACTGCCATATCCCTTTAAATTAAGAAAAAGGAGAGCCATCATTTGCTCAAACTGGAGGACTAATTTCACTGACAGCATCACAAAATGGCTTACGACAGAAAGACTGAGCCAACTGTAGCCACGTCTCAGCCCTGAAGTGAGAGGTAACTAGCACGGCTTCTGGACAGGTCAATCTATAGACACAGTACATAACACATCAGGAAATAGCTGAAGGCCTATTGAAAGAACACTATGAGATTAACATGGAAATGAACAAGTTGTAGATGTTTCAGTCTCTTCACCAAGAGACTCAGCTTGGTGTCCTTCTATGCCATTACAATGTGAGAACTTAGTGGCCACTTACAGTTTTTCCATAACTTTGAGGCCAGATCTACTCATTGCCCAGGCAGTTAATCTGGAGCTGATTCTTTCATAGCTGCACTGGAACAGCTGGAGAAAGTCCTGGAACAATCCTGTGCTTTTAGAAGCACCAAAGAACATAATCCCATAATGCATAGCACAGGACGCTGGTTTGGTACAATTTATTTCTTTAGGGCCAAGACAAAGCTCAGGAACAAAGTAGATGTACACCACATGTAGTGGAAGAACTTCAATGTGGTATGGTTAGCTATTCCACCTGTATGATGCACTGGCTGTCAGCAGAAACATGAGTGCATTGAGAGATGCTTGTCCACTGGCATTACTCAGTATTACACATTCTAAGGCCAAATTAAAAGGGAAAAAACCCAACACGTTTAAAGTACAAATGTTCATGCTGAGATCTCAAACATGTGGACAACAGGGAGGAGAAATTAGAGAGCTTCCAGTATCAAAATTAACAGCACACTCTTAGTAAAAAATCTGCTGCTCAGATTTCTTTGCAGACCAGGCAGTATTTGGTTGTTCCCAATGCAGAGTGGTTTTATGTTAGTTGAGAGCAGTCAAACCCCTTGCTTCATAAAAGAGATGGGAAGATTGGCTCAGCAGCATCATTAAAACTTGCCCTCAAACATTTACAGATAGACCTTGAGAAAAAAGGACATATAAACATATGACCTTGTATAATCCCATTCCTCAGGCTTCTCTGCATAAAAACACAGGCTCGCACTTTTCATTTAGCTGTATTCTATTAGATACATTTCTGCAAAGGTTCTTTTCAGTCTACTGCAACCTTTCACTTTTGAAACTTGATGCACAGGGCATCACTGTGAAGACAAAATGGCAAGAAGCAGAAGAGACTGTTTGAGTTTCCAGCAGTCAGTAGCAGCTCTCCAACACCTGGTACTCTCACTTGCACTGTTTTGTCTGATGTGCACATAGAAGCATTAAAAAAATACAGGAAATTCATGACTGCTCTGGCTCCTGGGAAACCTGGCTAACATTGGATAGGATTGCAGACTGCTGACAGCAGCAATGAGAGATGTATTTTACCGAGTATGGGGTAAGCAGACCCATACAGTTAGAATAACAGACCAGAAATGTGGAAAGAGGACACAGCTGGTGACCTAGGAAGCACTCACCTAAACAAGAACATCCAGAGAGCACTAATTAATGAGTAAAGAGGAGCAAGCAAGAGAGAGTCTTGAAGGTGTGGCACTGGTACACCATATGTGTAGTGGATACATCTACTTTGTTCCTGAGCTTTGTCTTGGCCCTAAAGAAATTAGTTGTACCAAACCCACATACTGTGCTTGCATTATGCTTGTAGAGTTCCTGCTGCAAGACAAGATGGGATTCATAGGCAATGACAAGGCCTGGTCTGATCTTGTAAAGATGTCCCTCAAAGGGCAGATCTTAGTCATAGAGTTGGGTTGGAAGGGACCTTAAAGATCATCTAGTTCATCCCTACCTTGACCCTTTCAGCCAAAGCTGTATGCTCTGGACAATATCTACTATATATCTGCTGCTCCTTCCCAACTGCTGTGGGTTCTGCTGAATATTAACAACCTAATCCTACAAACCTTCCTCCATGGGCAGAGCTCCTTTAGCAGCACAGCAGTCAGAACAAATTGGAGAAGACAAAGACTCCCTGGGAAACACAGCTCAGGCAGGATCTAGGATCTACAGGATCTAGGTCCATCTTTGCCCTGTGTGGTGGAAGGAAGGAGGTATTGCACTGAGAGCGCCAATGCTGCAGTAGGCACAGGCTGCATGGTCTGTAAACAAAGAGGAGGAGAAAACAAGATGAGCTGCTTCATGAGTTATCAAAAACAGAAAAAAAAAAAAAAAGAACGATAATGGGCTTGTACCTCTGCTGACATTTGCCTTGGTGTAAGCACAGTCTTTTGAAATGAAGGGCTATATTATTAATGTTTGAACTTTACTAATGTGAAAGACTTGAAACGTCCGTTATTGTTTAGTGTAGCGACATACTCAGAACTGAACACCATCAAGCATTTTAAATCATAAAAACCCACCCATGTGGCTGTATGATTTAGAGAACTTGAAAGCGCTCAGAAACTGAGCCACTTCTGGATTCACTTCACCCATATTTTCCTCTGCTTGCCAGCATGCTCCCGTGTTCATGGTTTGGGAAGGGTGAAGTGTTGCAGATTTGGCTAATAGCTCATGCAAAATATTTCTTCCTGCAAGCAGTGCATTCAGCTAACTTTCCATACTCCATTGCTCATAGTGCATAAGGGTGTCCTAAAGCAGATGATGTCATTACTGTCCCAGATTGGATGATGTCCAACCCCACAAGACCAAATTCAGTCAAGTTCTTAAGCCTGTGTCTAAACTAAGCACATGAATAGCCCCTTGAGCCAAAGACTCATTCATTAGACAAATTACTAATAGGCTATGCAAAGATACATGAAGAAAATGCTAATGCAAAATTACAAATGTACATCAAAATACTTCGATTTGTTCATATAAAGTATTTGCAAGCGACCGTGTGCAAGTATTCGTGTGTGCACAAGTATTCGTGTGTGCACACGTACACAGAGCAACTGTCGTGATCGGTTTTTAAAAGAAAAAGAAAATAAAAATGGTCTGGAAAATGTTTCTAGAAAATAAAAATTATTACAGGCAACACAGGATATAGTCACTTCTTTGATTCAAATCACTCTTATCTATTCTTCCTTGCCTAGCTCTGATCCTGAGTGTCCTTTTCATATGATCACAGAAATGTTCTTGCTACCTGACATTGCTTTAAATTGCTAGGTTTGGAGAGGGGCGGTTTTGGGTTTGATTTGGGTTTGTTTTAAGTCTCTTACAAATTTTACAAGGCTGCATACACTTTCCAGGGCTCCATTTTCACACGTGTCTCTCTCCCATAAAAGCTGCTCACTTGTTTTAAATATAGCCACAAGCCAAAAGAAAATGATTACAAAGAGCACTATCATTAGTTTAGCATCATCAAGACAATGTTTATATGAGTTTATACTACAGAGGAGCTCATATTTGAATAACTCATGCGCATTGTCCTCAGACAAGGAAAAAAAGTCCAACCAACCATGTAAGCCAAGTCACGAAATTTAATTAGGAAGATAAGAGTTGGGGTTTTATTTCTTCAGGGTTTTTTTTTTTTAGGTTACGGGAAAAGATAATTTTAGGCAGAGAATTAGCATCTTCTAATAATCTTAGACAAAAATGATTTTGTTTTGCTTTCGTTTGTAAATTAGCTCATGATTAAAGTATCTCTCTAGTTGAGCTTCATTGTGTTTTTGTGCCTATTTTCTGAATGCAACCCTGACCCGAATACTCTCATAGCTTAAGTACAAGATTTGAAAGCATGAGAGGAACAATTATTATAAAGTGAAGTACTTACAGTTTTACTGCAAAATCAATGAACTTTCAAGTGATTTTTATCATATTTTGCAGCTGTTCTGTTTGCTTTGAATGATGTTTATCACATCAAAAACTGTAGTATTTTTAAAGGATGCTTTCTCTAGAAACTTTCTCCACCTTTATTTTCTTGCACCACCCAGTGCTGTAAATACTGCTTCCCAAGGGTATTTTTATCTTCTGATTTTCCCATGCTTCAGAAATTCTCTCTCAACACTTAGGCCAGTGATTTTGCTCACTCCCTGCCCTGTTCTCTCTCATGGATTCTTAAATAAGGAAAAGCTCAAAGTTCCCAACTTAACCCACAGTTTTGCAGCAGTTCAGTTATATGTCACCATTCAAGGCTACCTTTCTGACACTTTTATTATCTAAAAGGAACAGCCCCATGTGATCTAGGTGTGGAGGAGCTCAGACCATCTGCCAGGAGCCATACGCTGAGAAGCAGGGAAGTGGCACTCCTCCCATGGGACCTGACCCATAAGGTCATCCGTGGACATTAGAGGCAAACATTCTACTGACTTCAGTGGTATAGGGTTAGAAGAATAGCTCATCTTACTCTCAGATACATGTTTCCAAATCAAACCTCTACCTCAAGCAGAGCTATCTCCTTCCCCAAATGGGACTGCAAAAGTTAGGACCTTTATGAAAATTTCCCTACT
The DNA here is from genome assembly GCF_000696875.1 of Nestor notabilis. Lineage (NCBI taxonomy): Eukaryota > Metazoa > Chordata > Aves > Psittaciformes > Psittacidae > Nestor > Nestor notabilis. The sequence continues at coordinate 74,291 of NW_009911599.1, read as the reverse complement.
TTGACCTTCTCAGCCAAAGTTGTATGCTCTGGGCAATATTTACTATATATCTGCTGCTCCTTCTCAACTGCTATGGATTCTGCTGAATATTAACAACCTAATCCTACAAACCTTCCTCTGTGGGCAGAGCTCCTTTAGCAGGCCCTTGGACTCCAACACAACTGATGTAATTATTCATAGAATCACAGAGTGGTTTGGCCTGGGAGGGACCTTAAGCTCATCCAGTTCCAACCCCCTGTCATGGGCAGGGACACCTTCCACTAGAGCAGGTTGCTCCAAGCCCCTGTGTCCAACCTGGCCTTGAACACTGCCAGGGATGGGGCAGCCACAGCTTCTCTGGGCACCCTGTGCCAGCGCCTCAGCACCCTCACAGGGAAGAATTATTATTGTGGTACCACACTGTATTAACCACTACACACACACTTACTAAACGAATAGCCTCTTACCTCAGGTAATTTACAATCTTGGTTACAACCAGATGCAACAGGGGCAAATAAAACAAGAGGGGAGAGGAAAGGCAAAAGAGAATGAAGTGACAATAAAAGGCAAACAAACAAAATAAACGCAAAATATATATCGACTGGCATAGTCTTGTGGGCATTGCAGCAGAAGAGAGTTTATTCATGGTGCTATACCCAGCAGCACTGTATAATAAAATTATATTTCCTACATTTATCAGTACATAAAATTAATGCAGCTGTGTAATTCCTATTATACTTCCTTATGTAATTCATATCACTCCTATCTCCTTTCTGTTTAAATCAATAGAAATTTAATTTTACTTAAATGCTTACTGATCACCAGTAAAACCTTGAATTATTTGTTTTATCAGAGCTGATACGAAGATGTACTTAGGCTGTTTCACAGTTCCAGTGACTGGCAGTCACACCTGCTTTTAAATCACATTCACTGACCTTCTAGACAACATCCTCAGACACTTCTGACTGAAGCACACATCATGGAAGTTTTACAATGCACTATTCCACTGCTCAACTTAGGAGTGAATGAGCCTCAGTGTTGCTACTCTGTGGTACCTGATCAGAAAGGTACCTCTGCTATGGTAAATATGGTAAAACTATATCAACTGAAATCAAAGTAACCACAGCCCATGTAAAACATGGCAAATTGATCATACATGTGAGCCCAAAGAGAATAACAGAGAGAGATTTTACATGCAAAACGTGTGAAACCCCCTGTAAGTCACATAAATACTTAAAAGATGAAGCTCAGAGGAAATATTGCTTCGAGGATGTGTGTTGGCAGTTATACCTCTACAGGGGCATTTCACTTAACAGATCAGAGCCTGCAGCACTTGAATCATCTATTGCTTGTCTTCTGACCATCGGTATGATAACTATCCCCTTAAGCCCCTCCCCTGGGGCTGCTAGTTTGCCTCTATTTAAATTTACCTGATTATAGCTTTGCTATCACGGTTTCCAGCCTTTGTCCTCTTTCATCCAGCATTTCATCATTCCACTTCTTTTTTCAAAACTGCTGTTAATTAAATTTAACAACTGGCATACCTAAACAAGAATAAAAGTGGGATTATATCTACAGTACAAGTGATTTCAAGCAGGACACAAAGATGTCTGAATACTTGGAATGAAGATTTTTCCCTTCCAAATGCAAAAAACGTCACACTTACAGCTGTTCCAAATTATACTGTTACATAGGTACTCCTACAGACACACCCATCTTGATGCAAATAGAAAAAATATGTGGATTTTGGTGAAAATTTCATCCAACTAAAGAAGGCACAATAAAAATTTATTTGGGAATAGTCACATTTAGGAATTGCTGAATTTCAGAATTGTATTTTGAATTCTTTTTATTTTACCTTAAACTACTGGTATTTTCTCCAGCATGTCAATCTTTATAGTGCATTATGCATACAAACATAGAATATTTGTATGTGTAATATACTTGGTGGGCTTTGTACTTTGCTGTATAAAGATTGAGACAGTTGATACTTAAACCTCGTGGAATCAAATCTTCTCTCCAGTTTCAGTGTTCTGAAACTGTTTGGCACTAAAACAGATCAGCTCTTAAGTAATATAACTTCTTAAAAGAGAATTATTACAGAGTAGGAGAGATGCAATAAAAACAAAATAAAACATGTAAAGATACAACAACGAAGGAAATTTTTGCTTCTGACTATAATGCTAACAGAAAGAACATATATTGTGCAAATCAGATTTGATAAAATTCATCAATTTTTAACAGTAGACAAGCACCAGTGTTATCACTTATTTTCATCTCTTCCATACTATCTGAATCTCTATTATCTCCCATTTTGAATCCAAAAGCCATAATTAAACTGGAGCACATCTTACAGCACAACATGCAATATTTTCCAGTGACAGAGAAACTACTTCATCCCTTAAGTTGTTCCAGCAGTTCATTATCTTCCCTGATAAAAATGTACCTTATATCTAGTCTGAATTAGTCAAGCTTTGTCTTCCAGGCCTGGACTTTTATAACTTTTTGCTCATGTCACTGCTTGTATTTTTTCTCCCCTGTAGATATTTTTATGACTGTTTAACCTTCTATTTGATGAACAGAATGTAGTAGGATCCTTGACTCCCACATTCCAAACCAGGTTTCCATTCAGGTAATTCTTTCTGCGACTCTTCCCTGAAGTCTAACCTTTGTAACATCATTGTGAAGAGTGGCTCCTAGGAGCAGACGCAGTAGCAGCTGCTCCCCCTCAAAGCCTTTCCCCCTCTCCAAGTCCAGGGATTTGTTCTTCTGGCCGCATTCAGCTATTTGCCCACCTGTAATCCTGAATATCTGTGCCAGGGCTTCAGCACATTCCCAGTATCATGTAACATGATTTTGGCTGCTAGAAGAGCCAGGCAAAAAGAAACAGAAGGAAAGGTGTAAAGAAAGGCAAGTCCGTGCACTTTGTTTCTTTCCACTGCTGTCCTGAACTCAGCTGTGCGGTTTATAAGCAGCTTTCTGCAGCTTTGGGGCTTATTTCATTTGTATTTGTATTTCATTTTGCTAATGTTACAGTGGAAGGACCCACAGCAGACCTGCAAGCACCAAAACCTGAACATATGCAGCATCTCCTTTGGCAAGCCCCCACCGCAACTGTTCCCCATTACCTTTTTGGCTACAAAGTATAAAAGATCAAAATCTGGAGGAAAATGTTCAATGTAGACAGTGCACAGCCCTACTAGTGAGAGCACTAAGTTTGGGAAAACCTGTTATCTGGCACAAATTCTAGAGCAGAGTGCTTATTTGAGCTAGTTGCAGCACAGAAGCTTTAAAGAACATTAAGGAGGAAAATGACACTAAGAACAGTTCTGTCTGCAGCATTACCTGCTCTCAGCTGAGCTAATGCCCTCTGTGGTTTTGCAAAGCATTAGTGAAGAAAAAAACACAAACAAGCAACATTAAAACAAAAATCCAACAGCAAGTAAAGAGCCCTCAGGGCCTGGGCCAGAAATTGAGACTAAACCAGCACTAGTAGTGACTATAAGCCTCTCTACAGAAGCTTTCAGGAAACAGAAGTCGTCAAGATGCTTACAATTATTAATGGGTTGTTTGTCTTTCCTAAGAAAGAACTTGCAGGGATGAAAGTAAGCCCTGCAAAAGCTGGAGTCGTAGGTCTTCCTGAGTGTTCTGTGTGCTGTCCCCATAGACTCCCTTGTTAGCTTGTGTGTAAACGCAGAACTGAACCAAAGCCTTTGTGCGGTGCCAGGGGATGCTGCAACAAAATTTTCTGCAGGAGTTTTAAAGATTCACATGTCTTCCAAACCATCCGTGTGTATTACAGAATCACTGAGTCTTCTTTACAGAAATGTCCTTGTATTGATCAATGTTGTCGCTCACAAACTTTAAGGTATCTTGATTTAGGCTCCCTAAAATCATTGGACTGCCTTAAAATGCTCCTACGCTTGATATAGTTGATGCTGAAGTAACATATTTGATGGAATTTCTATTTAGATGGTAAATACTCAGGTTCTATAGGGCAGCTATTAAAAAGTATAGCTTGCAGGCCCGAACTATTCCAAATCATAGAAAGCACATATAAAGGAGTGGGGCCTCCCTTACTCCGTGTAGAAGATGGTGGTGGGCTATGCTGGTGCACGCTTGAAACACTAGGGAAGACAGACTCTAGGTAAGTAATAAATTGCTGTATGTATTGCCTTAGGAGCAGGTTAGAAATTTCCCTTGTTCACCAGCATTTACAACCCCTCAAAGGACAATGCTTCCAAAAGCACAAAGTCTAACACAGTAATAAGAACACATCTTAAAAGCCCAAACCCCTGTGTTTTAGTGCTTTAAAAAGGTGACAGACCTAATTGGCAAATTTTTTTGGGTGCTTGTATCATAAAGCAATCAATTGGTCTAGTGGCCAAGAAGGGAGTAGCTGCCACTGTAACTTGGGTAGACATAGGTCTCTTCAACTTAGTCATTATAAAACTCATCACACTTCAATTAATGCCCTAGCAGCACAGTTTGAATAGGATAGCATTTCCAGTGTAAACTGTAAAACATTACTTAATGAAACAGGAAAATTCTTTGTGGATTAAAACAATTTTATAAATAATATCTTTCAAAAAATCTACTTCATGCAGCTTCATTTTGCCAAAGTGTAAAAGTCATTCTCTTTCAAATCAGACATCACCCTCCAGTTCATCTGTCACCAGCATCATCTTGCTAACCCCTGTAAGGATGTCATCTGACTAGGGTTTTCTATCACTTCGTAATTCCAGATGCACTTCTTGACAATTGTTTTAGATCCCTATCCAGAGTCTCCTCCAGGAATCTAGAAGGACTGTGAAGATTGCATCAAGGACTTGATTAAACAACAGATAACATGCATATCCAGCATCCTAACCTCATTTGCAAGCTCTCACACTAGATGATTGACAGCTGATGCCCCAAGCAAAACTGCTGTTTATAAAGTCCTTTTCAGTCCAGCCACATTAGTCTCTCCGCATAGCAGAAGTCAGTACACTGCTATCAAAACCAAGTCTGTGACTGATAATATTGAGCTCTTCATTACCCCAAGTGTTGCTGCAAGTAATACCATGGGTTTGGACACCACCATTCAATAAAGGCTTATTATTATAAAGATTCAGCTTATGGCATGACAAGAACAAACAGCTTTGCAGCCAAGTAAAAGGGGTGAATTTCAAATAGGTCTAGGTTATGGTAGAGACAGTGCCCTATTTTTATGAAGCAACCTGGTACCCTGGCACCCAGCTCAAGTTTGGTGGAATATGCTGGATCCTGTGTATTCGAACAAAACTGGTTGGTTGTTAGCAGAAAAACTAAACCAGGGAAGAAAGAGGTCCTGTTAAATGATGTAGAGAAGGGTTATTCTGTTGTTTAAGTCTGATTTTTCTAATACTTTCAAGGCTCAGATCTTAGCAAGGACTTTTTTATTTTTTATAGTTTCTTGAACTAGATAAGACACCACGGACTAACTGTGTCTGGCATTACAGTTCATGTGACTTACAAGAATAGATACTTGCCCTGGCCTCCTCTCCTGCATTTTCTTTCTCTCCCTCTTCACTCCAGAGGTGACTGCACGCACTACTGGCTGTTCAGAGCTGGCTACACACCAGAGTCTCTCAGCAAGAGAGCTGCTAATCTCTCCCTGGGAACAGCACCCAGATTGCTCTGCCTGAAGTCACAACACATCCTTCTGGTTCCTTTGTCCACTCTGTATTTCAGCCTAATTAACCAACAGTTTCTAATGATAAAAATAATGAAAGAAAGAAATTACTTCCCAGAACTATGAATACATTGATTCACATGTGCTGGGCAGTTGCCCTGCCAGCTTTGTTGCAAGAGGAAAAAGAAATAATGAAAAAGACTTTCATTTGACCAAGTTCCTTACTGCACTTGTGTGCTCTGTGAGTCAAACTAATCAAGAACGTCACTGGATCTGCTGATGGGTCATTCCCTGAAAATCTGGGGATGATAAAGGTGCTTGATCATCTAAGATGGACTATGGCAATGGTCCACATTCACAAAACATGCTCAAATCATGGAGGTCCTCTAAACACAGCAGACATAAGGGGCTCCAGAAATACACACGCCATGCACCCATCCCTCTCAGATTATGCCCTTTACATTTATTACCTCTGGAAGCAGCCCATTTCCACCTGTCTCAGGCATATTTAGTGTTCCTCTTTCCTCAGCATCTGGAAACACCCCAACTACATGGAATATGCATATCGTCCCCAAAAACTAAAAGTATCAGGATGGTCCAAGAGTTAAGTGGGGACCTCAAGACAACACCTTAACGCGTTGGTCAGACAGGGAACTGAACCATACCATCAAGAGAGTAACTTTGCAGAGCTGTAAGGAACAGGTCATAGATAGCTGAAATACTGATGGCCAGCAGGTAGCTGAACTGATAAGGAACTCGGAGCCAGAAGAGAGAAGGAGGAACCACTGCCTTGCCTTGCTAAGAAACAAATATAAAGGCCAGCCCACCTCTCATTCATAAAGGAGAGGAAAAATTAGTTTCCAGGAGGCAGGAAAGCAGGAGAAAGAAATCACTCATTTTTAGGGAATGGTAAACTCTTACATAGGAGTGCATGAATATCCAGTCAGAGCGGAACAATTCAATCCCTCTCCAGCAAGAAAATCCCGCTGACAGCAGACATCTGTCTGAGAAAAAAAATTAGACATGAAACTGAAATCTTAATTTCTCAGAGAGTTCGTCTAAAAAAAATTAAGCATCTTCCTGCTCAAGAAGGAAGCAAAAGGTGTGCTCAGAGTTTTCCAGCAACCGTTCTAAAGATTAATTCACCAGAATATTTTCCTTTTTACCTCATCAACCATTCCCCCATTACAGAACTGCAGAAAGATATCATTCTCCCTGACCGACTCCCCCGGCAACGTTACTGATCTCATGTAAGACATTCAGGACAGGATGAGCATTGCCCCTTAGCTGCTGAAATTTGACATGGTACCTTTAATTACCTCTAATATTAGGCACTAATATGTTCACCGTGGCAGATGAAGGATGGACACACATTTTCAGTGAGTTATGAGACAGGCTGGGGCTGAAGAATGAGAGCTGTAACATTTAACCTGGTGCAACAGATCAACTCCTGTTCGAAGTCAGCAGTCATTAAAACTAATTGTTCTTCTCTTTATTTACCCTGACTAACATGCAAATCCCAGGTGAGCAGAGAGGCTGGTCTACCAAGATGACTCTTCTGTGATAATGTGCCAGTTAATGTGCATGTATGTCTAAAAAGCGGAGTCATATTCAGCAGCAACACCTGAAGAGTGACTCAGAATACACTTTTTGTTGCTCCAGCAGCATGGTTTTGTCACCTATAATGTCCTTCTCAGCTCAGTCTTTGATCTTTCCAAACAACAGGCCCATGCATGGCCAGCATAAATCCCTGCTTGCACTGGTAGGGACTTAACACAGCCACGCAGCAACAAGCAGAGCGAGTTGAACTGTACTTGCTGACACCTTCAGCTGGGTCCTTCCTGCCCTAGGATGTCTTCCTGTCCTTCATCCCAGCATTACACAATCTGTGAGAATAATAACCTCGGAGAAGAACCAGCTCTTGAACTGCTGCAATTTGCAGGCGAACCTATGAAAGAAAACTAGAGCCAGTGTCAGTTTACTGCAATATGCTGGGCTATAAATGGTAACAGTTCGAGAGCTGCTGGGCCATCCCTGCTCTGGAGCCAGCAATCGCAGGAGGAGGAAGCGTAGTGGAGGGTGGGTGACACTTCAACCGTACCAGTTTAATCTCAAGCCATAAGTGAGCCAACACCTCTGCTGAAGTGATGTGCCCCACCAAAGACTGCACAGCCTTTCTCCGGAGAGGTCACTGGAGAGAAGGTAAAGATAACCCACCGAGAACACAGGCGGTTGAAATAGCAGTGTCGCAGTTCTTACACACACAAACCACTCCGTGAAGAACAGAGTGCCACCTGAGCGAGGGCAACACGCGTAAGTAAGAGAGACAAAGTTATTTAAGGCCCTGTACTCGCGATAAGCTCAGGCAGCTGGCAGAGCTACACGACTACACCGCATCGCCCGAGGCCTTCCCTCAGCTCCGCAGCCGACAAACCAGGGACACCGTTTTACAGAGGTGCAGTTGGGACTCCCTTGATGTGGAGGTTTTCGGAGTCTAAACCGCCAGGTGCCTTTCAAACTATCATTTACCTGACACAACTGGTGAGCAGCAGAAGCACAGCACCCCACAAAGTAACCAGAGCTGCTTCCGTGCGAAGGCGAAGCAGGCAATTGTCTGTGGCACCGGGCTGGCAGGGCGAGCGGAACAGGCACACAGGGGCGGCGCAGACTTGGCTACATCAGACCTCCAGAAAGCCAGACCAGCTGCTTGTGTCTCCAAGAGGAGTATCCCGGCGCCCAGGGCATTTGCTGCTGCTGAGGGGAGGCAGAGGGCTCCCCAGCAGAGCCATCACTCCTCCCAGGCCTGTGTGAAGCGCTCCGCGGCTGGAACCAGCCCTGCGCCGCGGCTCCTCTTGCCTTGCCCCTCTCCCCCTGGGCCCAGGGGGGCCCCTCCTGGCTGCTCGCAGCTTGGACATTCACATCCAGTGGTGGCGGCGCTGCTGAGGACCCTTGGACCAAGCCTGCATTTCCTCTGTGAACACCGCTCACATAAGCCACCCATGAAACTAAACACTGTGATTTCTGTGACAAAGAACTACTACTTTGAGTAAGCCCCACAGAATGAGGTTCACACATCACCTGTAATGGCCTAAGCAGCGTTCACGTGGAATCAGAAACAGGCCCAAGAAGAATGTGCAGTTTAGGGCCTCTATCCAGCAACCCACGCTGGCAGGGCTGCGAAGGGGTTTGGACACCGTACAATGAGTGATAACAGCAAACAATGGGAGAGAAGAGAGTGAGGGTCATAACTGCAAGACCATCTGGTTGTTTCCATTTGCTGTGCACACATCTTGCTAGTCCTGCCGCTAGGAAGTCAGAGAGGGTTGTTGGAGTACTGAGTTACTAATGAATAGTTGTCTTTGTGTCTTATATACCGTTACTGATATCAATGTGCTATCAATATATTGGTGTTGATACCGAACGTGGCAGCATTTCAGACACTGGTTTCGGAGGAAGGCCAAAATGTCAACTTTTCTGACTGGTAATATATCAATATGCAAAATAAATTGGTAAATGTGACAGTTTCATGACAATAATTTTTAAGCATTTCCTATCCTCTAGGGCTTTCTGCAAGAGTTCTTAATTCCCTTGCTGGGATCATTAGCACTTGGGTGGTCAAGCCCATAACTGGCATTCTAGGTACCCGGACAAAAGAAAAAACTACAATAAAATGAGGAATACTGCATGATTTTGGTAGGACACATGAAGGACACTCTCTTACTAGCAATTAGTCAATATGGGTCAATATTGGATTTATCTTTACTGAATCTCCACTAAGCGTACAAATCAATGAAAAGAAAACAGATTAGGCAGATGCATCTTGCTCTGTGCTCTACCTGCAACCAGATGTGGTCTTTACTAAACCACATGTGGGAGTGAAAACAGAGCCAAGGGCCCTTCTCAGAGAATCACCTGCCACTTGACCATATGGTTTCAACCTTGGAGTCAGGTAGCAAGGGCATTCCAGCCTTTTGCAATCTGCGAGTTGACCGAGTGGGAGACGTGCTCAGAGATACTGTGAGCTATCTAGGAGGGGCAGAACCAGGGCTGGAAGTAGAGAATGGCACCTCTCTCTGCTGAAGAGGAAATCTCAGATTTGAGCTTCTCCTCGCTTAAATTAGCTCAGTTTGGCAATAGCTTCATAAAGGTCAAGAGTATAAAACTGCAGGAAATAAAAGGTTCAAGCCTGAGGTTTGTTTGAACAGCCTCCATTTGAATTCTGACTAGGCTGTTCCCCAGCTTAGATACCCAGAAAACTTTTTCTAATCCATAAAAAGAAGTGAGGGGAAACTTTGAGCTGCTCAGGAGATAAATCCCACTTTCCATACTACTATTTTAGCAGACAAGAGGATGTAAAGCAGACTGCCAGGGAGCTCAAGGGGCTTTCTTTCCTGCCGCTCATTTTTCACCACCAATCCTGAACAGACCCCAAAACTCAGACTAATTAAAGACAAATAATTAAGCACATTCAGACTGGGAAGGTTGGCAGACTCCCACTGTATTGTGAGACCACCTTGGCACTTAAATGGTTAGGGACTATATCCCACAACATCATGCTCATCTCATTGTGGTAGAGAGCTCTTGAGAATGTTATTAGCTGGGTGTTCGCCTTGCCGTTTTTCCACATGAGGCAGATGGGTAATTACGAAGCTAATAGTCTGATTGAGAGAAATCAGATGCAGTGGTTTGCCCAATTAGATGATACATTAGCTTCCTTCTTTGTAAGCAGCTAATGTGTGAAGCAAAGTGGTATTTTTGAGGGTCAGAATCCTTAAACAAGTGCCGAGTTGCAGATTATTGTGTCTCTCTTTTTTTTTCTAATGGAGGAAAAGTGCTAAGTCTTCATTACTAAAAGCATAGAAAATGCAAATCAGGCTCTGAAACAAAAGAGTGAAGGGACAGGCGAGAATATTTGGTGTCCAATGTGTCAACCTACAACATCAATTACATTGAAATGCAATGCATGGGAGCCTAATCAAGGATAGTATAATTGTAATAATTGCATGCTTTTGTTGGAGAGCTGCTGCCATTGTTATTGTCAACCATTTGTTTTTCTCTATTGTTTAAGGGGAGAGTATTTAAAATATATATATGTGTGTGTGCATATATAACTGTGTATAAATGATTGAAGAACAGCATAGGTAGAAGGTTGTGTTACTGCACATAGAATGTATTAAGTCTTTCTTATTCCTGTCCTTCAGACGGTGGAAAACCAATAGCCTCAGCTTTGTAAAGGCAGGTAATGCCAAGCACTGAGAAATGGACACTGACTTACAATCTGTGCCAAACAATGAGAGATACTTTTCCTTTTGCTGACGCATTCCATGGTCCAGGAAGGTAACTCCCAATGACTGGGAAGTCATGAAGTGAGCCAGTAGTAAATCATCCAAACAGTCCCTGAGGCACCTCCAGTCTGCCTTCTTACTTTAGAATAAAAAGGAAAGAGGTGAAAATAAACAGTTTCTCTCTTGTTATATTTCCTCCAGAGCTGCAATCTGTTTCAGCCAAACCTACAATCTTGACAAAGGCATTCAAGATAAATGAACACAAAGGAGAGCACTGTGTGGAAGAAAATATGACAGCATGAGTTTAC
>NW_009911599.1:50376-63035 GCF_000696875.1 Nestor notabilis | reverse complement strand
GGAAAGAGGGAGTAAGACCTCCTGTAAATAAACCAGTAATATTTCCTGTATCCTGAAGTTGGGCTGGGGTTCTTCTTATAGCAAAGTGCTCAACATTCACATCAAATGAGAGGTTTATTTTCTCGCATCACTTGGGCTTGCCAATAGGTTGAAAGGAAGGCACAATAGAAATGGGCTAAAACATTTAACATAGCTGTTAAATCTCATTCTCCACAGCTAAAAAAGAACAATGCTGCACCGTCTTTACTGAGAATACACTCTCCTGCCATAGGAGGCTTTTCATGTATCTCTAACAATCCTGTACATACTCCAAAACTCACACTAATTAAAAGCAAATAATCAAATACATTCAATTTGAAAAGTTGGCAAACTCGCTTGTATTATTGTGTTAGCACCTTGGCACCAAAATGATCGCATCGTGCTAATCTCGTTGTGCAGGAGAGCTCTCGAGCATGTTATTCGGTGGGTCTGCTCTGCTCCCTGCCCCCCACCTCCCAGACCTACCCTGTCCTCCTCCACCACCAGCACTTAGTTTCTTTACCTAGATAAAGAAAAGGTAAGCAAAGATAAGCAAACCCAGGACAGTATTTTCATCACATTTCACTCAGAGACAACCAGAACTTGTGCTACCTTTTACAGAGATTTCCTTTCATCCTGGTTTCAGTTCATCTCCACAGATACCTGTGGTAAACCTGAGAGATGCTTTAAAATAAGCTAAGCAGACTGCATTTGTTTCTCACTAGCTCTTATATAACATTATTATATTATTGTACAGAGTACTTGGCTACCATAGCAATGCAAACACTATAAATGCAATAAATACCAGCCTACAAAGTTAGCAGCTTAGGACTGACTAGATGAAGAAACCAAGAAGCATCTTAGGATTTCTTCTTTTTGGAAGCTTTATTTTAAAGGTAAAACTTCTTCCCATTTGCTGTGCAATAAAAGCAAAGCTGTTTTTGCTAATAGCAACATAACACAAAGTAAAAAACCAATGCTTTTTCATACACTGTGCAGAAGACGGCTTCATTTTCTTGACAGGCTTAATTTATACAGAGGAAAACCTCTCTGTAGTGACACTTGTAAAAACATGCTTGCCCTCTTGGTAAGAGGCCACCACTTTCTGAAGGACATGATATATTGTAATCTTCAAATTGATGATATTATAGAAAAGCCACTAGTTTTATGGCTGAAAAAAAGTTGTACAGGACACCTAAAACATATGGCATTATTGAAGCATTAGGTCTCTCTGGGGACTATGTTTTAACGTTGTGAAGTCTTTCACATACCTGTGGCCTGTGCATCCACCTGAAGCTAACAACTGACAAGACAGAGATGCCCATTTGTGCACTGTGAAGAAGTATCAGTTTAATTTTCTGCCACTGTCTGGGAGCAGTTTTCCCCAAAGAGTCCAACAAATCAAGATCAAACAAATTTTCATGAATAAAGATGCTTCATTCCAGTGTTTCTAGCTACTGTATTTGTTACAACCGCCATGCCCACCACAGTGGGTATGACCAAGGGCTGGGTACTACTATTAGCCAGGGTAGGTACAACCACTCAGCACTGGTTTTTCTGCCTTGATGGAAAGATGGGCCAAAATCTATATATTTCTCCCAGCATTGTCCTGTTCTGGGCTAAGGGCAGCATTATTCTTCCCCATAAAGTTTCTGACTGGGATCCTGTGTCTGTGCATAGGTATGTGTTTGGGTATAAAAATGGGTCCCTTCCAATTTGAGTGGTTCTAAGATTGTGTGATATGGCCTGCCATCCTGCATCCAGCATTTGCAGTGCAGCTAGTGTATTTTTGCCTGGGTTTCAGAACCTCTTCTGAGAAAGCACTACCTCTAAAGGACAGTACGCTAGAGGTCTGTGTCAGAAGAAATACATATTTTCTTAATTTCTTAACATTTATTGGATAAAAACATATTGAAATCGTGCAAAAAAAGAGGAAAAGGGGTCACTGAAGAACCTATCTGACAGGACAGAAAGGCAACCATTCAACTTCTAGCACAAAGACACCCACAGGAGAAGATGACAGAATATAATCTGGCATGCTACCATAGTCTCTAACTGGAGAGGGTGCTACATAAGAGTCCAACTAATTTGTGACCTTCAAGACAGTTAGTTCCTATCGGCCCATTTGCACTTTATGACTGAATAATGAAGGAAGCCCATATGGTTATAAAACAAAAACAAACACAAAAGTTGTTGGAGAATCAGTCCCACTCAATAGTCCCTGAACTTCTTAGAGGTGAACAAATTGTCCCAAGGCAGCATGTGAAGAAACACAGCTTCCATATACCCTGCTCCTCTAACTAGAATGTTTAGGTAACTATAAAACTGACTTCTTAAAACACACACTAATCTTCCTGTTGATTTCAGCAGGTTTAAATCAAGCACCATAGGCAGGCAGGCCAAAAGACATATTGATGTTATTTACATTGATTACCATTACGTATTCCTAGTACAATGTTTTGTTCATAAAGTTTGCAGTTAAATCTTGCTAAAAGGAAAACTGTGATTCCCAACAAACAGTCATTTGACTACGCAAGTTTTCCTTTGAGTTGTTCCTAAACTTCTGTCTGTCATGAAGAAAAGTTGATCAGCCAACACAAGAACTACCAACAGCCCTGCCCAAGCTTGGAAAGCCTTCGTACTCCACAGGGAGGGCTCCCATTGATACTAGCAGGAGAAACGCTTCTAGACATCAGGATAGCATATGGCCTCTGAAATCAATATTGGTTTGCAGCTTGACATATGGATGGATAGATACCACAGAGAGATTGAAATAAATATGACAAACTAAGTCATACAAAGAAAAACATGTATACACAATCACACTTGAACAGATGCTTTGGCTGAAATAGGTGATTTAGATGAACACATTCTAGATCTGAGAAATGGAAAAATTAGTCTAAAACTTGCAGTAGCATAATGCACTTTTGTAAGCAAATCTGAAGGAGGATTCAGAGAAATTCCTCAGGGACAATGCTAAGAGAAGATACTGGTGAAGAAGTTGTTGATGAACCTGCTGTAGATTTAACAGCAAATCTAACAGAATACCTCCCTCCCCCAGCTCCCGTATCAATTGGAACAGAGAGATTTCAAAAGAAAAACAGCTCTATAGCATGAAAGAGAAGGTGGATTTCTCCGAGGCATTAAGACAGGCTGGATGCAAACACCTCAGTCTTGTCTGTGGTTTGATGCATTACCCCAGAGATCTGAACGTGAAATCTGGACTTGAGGAAGAAAATCCTCATTTAGCAAAGAAAGCACCGCAATAGCTATGTGTGAAAGTTCTCCCAGCACTGTTTTCTGCTTGCCATATGGCCAACTTCACCCACATTAACAGCAAGTACTGAGCAAAGCCTCAGCATTTTGAAAGAGAGAGAAAAATGCAAAATTCTCATCAGCAAGCATGGCCCTAGGAACACCCAGTTACCTATTTACACTTGAAACTTTGTCTGATGCTAATAAATAATTTATATACTTCACAGTGGTGTTGTAGCCACGTACCTAGTTTCAAACCATTTAAACTATTCCGATATCTGTTGTTGCAGAACTAGTGACTGTTACGAGAAGTCAGAAGGTCTCCTCTAAGGACTCTAAGGTTCAGGAGCTAGCAGAAATGCCCTGTATCAGATACTTACATACATATGTACGTACACAGACACACCCCCACAGGCAAGAGAATTCTCCCAAGCCTTCCATCCCGTAAAAAACACTCCTCACCTGTGCTTAGCCCTGAAATCCGAGTGAAGAGAAGGTGTGTTGCTGGTTTTCAGGGGAAATAGATACGTAGCATTCACTTAGACGCAGAACGCTGTGGATTTACCCCAGTGGGAAAGAATATTTTACCTCCCTTTTTCCCAGGCATTCAGGGATCTGTTTGCTGTCAGCTAGGCCAGAAAACAGGTTACTGCATTGCACAGCTGCATGGGCAAGGAGCTGCCCTGCTACAGACAGAAGTCCCCAAACCTGCTGGTATCTGCTCAGCAGTACCTGAGAGTAGCCAGGCTCCTATGTCCTATTTATCTTACACACCATCTTTTAGCTGGAAGGCTCCTTGGCCAGAGTTTTCAAAGACTCAATATTCACATTACAACAAATCCTGAAAAAGAGAGGCTTCTGAAGTAAAAGACCTCACATATGGTCTATTGTTTCATATGGCTTTCTCTTTATTGTTTGCTAGTTATTGAAGCTGCTAATACCTGAGTATGTACATTCTTCCCTTCATCCTCCTGCTCTCTCATTTAGATTCCACGATGAGAGCCAGAGTCCTGCCCATGCTGCAGTATAGCCTGTTGGAAAAGAGACACCTTGAACATCACTGCCAGAAAGCACTGGAATTTCATTGACACATCACTAGGAAGAAGGGGCCTGCATTGGTTAATAAACAGCTTTAGACTCAGACCAAAGAAAATCAAAACCCGATTTATCCAGAGGGTAGGTACTCCGGGAACAAAGCAATCATGTCTGAAACAGCCCTGCAGAAACACACCTCACTCCTGAGCTACAGGAACCAACTTTAATGCCTCTACACCTGAGATTTCCCTAAAAACTTCCCATAGCTGTTACTGCTGACAGGAGCTCTAGCGTAGACAAGACATTTGTCACTGCCAGCATTTTTATGATCATGTCTTCCAGTCTTTCTGCTTTCCAGGTTGGATGACATTGCTTTGCTTATTCATCACTTTTATTTCTGGGAGCTGTGTTTGGACCTTTTTAGTAACAGTAGGAAATTTTAATGTAGAAAAAGGCTGCTCTGCTGCACTATCTGCTTAGCCCTTGGCCTCTCTGGTGAGAGCATCATCAAAGACAGCAGCTAAAGTAATGTGCAGATTAAAAATTGTACAGAGAGCACCCATTCGTTTGCCTGCCTCAAAGAATAACCTTCATACACTCTAAAATATTTCAGGCTTACAAGAAGACTAAACCAGCTATGGTTCCATAATGCATCCCTAATTATCCAGGTCCTGAGAAAAGCAAACAGAAATTCTTTGCATAGGTGCGAAGATTCCCTTTAAGAACGAAGCAGAAAGGGTAAGCTTGCGTGTGAAAATCAACAAGAACTAGCACTGGTGCCATTCACATCCAGATTGTAGTTATATTTTGTATAGTATTTGGAGAATTCTTTAGTTTTAAGCCAGGCAAATAAAAAATTAAATTACCAAGGTAAAGAACAGCTATGTTCAGTGAGCACTGAAGCCTGGTAAATATTCAGTTTTTAATGGCATCCACTTCTATTTTGTTCACTGAATTATTGGGCTGACCTTAAATTAGAGATCTAGATGGAGCTGAATTGAATATTGTGAAGATGAGTGTAATTACCTTGCTTCCCTTTATTCTAATTCATTTTTATTTTTTTTAATTCTTCATCTGTGTGGCATACTGAATGTCAGAGTGCTTGTGGATTTATACTCACAGTAACAGAGAGCACAACTGATAGGCCAGATAGTGGCACAAGGAAAGATAAACCTATATTGCCATCAGGGGTGTGACTGCAGAACCTTCCTGCCTTCCTCTTGGTGAAAGAGCTGTAGTTGTGCATATATTGTCCAGGTTTCAACAGATGCCTAATAAGACTGTCAGGGTGGTGGCACTTGCAAATAGGGCCCTATCTTCCCCACACTTTCATCCAAATCAGCTACACCTATGTCTAACTCAGTGTATCTGCCCACCTCAACCTACAGCACAGGCATGGCCTCTGGCTGCTTTGGTCTGGGGTCCGTTCACTGGTCCTGCAGAAGTAACCCTTGCAAGCAAACACAGAGCCAGCCCAGCCTACACCAGTTATAAGGATGAAAACACCTATGCTTCAGCATCACAGGAGTCATACCACAGGCCACCGTTAGTCTACTACCCATATGGTAGCCCTGCCTTATGACTAATGGATCTAGAGATTTGGACAAATAAATCTATATGAGACTCAAGTGTTCTTATCACCCTGTCCTTGAGCCTCAGTTTCACCACTTCCAGTCATTATCTTTTCATACCTTCTAATTTGCTTCCAAAACTTTCTAAGGCATTTTTCAGGTATATATTTAAACCTTCAACTATTTCCTGAGCACCTTTTAGAATTAATGCTCTTACAACCAGTCTATATACGTGGTTGCTAACATCTCTCACAATTACCTCTCTTCAGCCCCCCTCATCTTGTGGGAAGATGACTTGATATTCTCTGGTAAGTCATCAAGTAACAATAGTCTTCTCTGGCTAGTTAGGGGAGCTCAGAGACACAAGTATGTATGCAGATGCCCAGCAGAAGTAGGTGTAGAAACAGAGACTCCAACTGGTTAATGAAAATCCATACAGCAGGCAAAAAAGAAGGCGGCCAACAGGAGGTCTTGATAGCCCTAAGAAAATGTGGAATGGCCCTAGCTGTACTTGATGGTAAATGTCACATCTCATGTCAGAGCCTGCCTGGATAAATTACCCCTAAGACCATATTGCCTCAGAAGCAAAGTATTAGCAGCTGCATGCATGTCGTTAACCCCTCACCTGCCATACAACTTGGTACTCGCCCAGGGCCAAATACTTTAAAGAAGGGTTGACTGACTTCAGAATGTGGGGGTGAGAAAGCTGCAGGACATACGATGTTCAACAAAGAGCGCCCATGTACGTGTGCCCTTTTGTAGGACATGTGGGATGATGGCACTGAGTATTCCAGCAGTTTCAGATGCTTTGAACAATAATACTCCTATTGAGCTGTTCAGCTGAATAATAGATTATATTCCATGTTCTCCCAACTATTTTGTGTTTATATTTAACTACACTGCCTTATGACAATACTTCTGATTAGATATAAGGGTGAGGGTGTGGGTGCTGAGGCGCTGGCACAGGGTGCCCAGAGAAGCTGTGGCTGCCCCATCCCTGGCAGTGTTCAAGGCCAGGTTGGACACAGGGGCTTGGAGCAACCTGCTCTAGTGTGAGGTGTCCCTGCCCATGGCAGGGGTTTGCAACTGGATGGACTTAAGGTCCCTTCCAACCCAGCCCAGTCTGTGACTCTATAATGGTATGGGAAGGTTTGTCTAAATTGTTTTAATGGTTCTTGGCTGCATATATATATTTTTCTATTATTATTATTTTTTTTTATTAAGTAAACTTGAGAAGCATATCTTGACCCTTAATGATTAAGTGCACAGAGAGGGTGTCAGTAGGAAAGCCCAATTACAAAACAAAGAGCAAGGCTGCAAAACAGTTGTGCTGCCCACAGAAAGCCATTTGGAAAACAAAGGACTTCAGCATCCTAACCCTCAGCATGAACCCCGATTTAGTCCACAGACAGCAAATTCAGTAGTGAAAGCAGCCTGGAGAAGGGCATCAGGCTTATAATGACTAATGTAAAACTGTAGAAATATCCATATGAACTCCAACAGGAGGAAACGGTCTCATATTTTAATGCCAGCATCATAGACTGCGTCCAGGATTTTCTATTTTAGCTTCCCCATGATGTCTAAGACTTTACAATCGTATTTCTAAAAGCACAATATCCCCTGCTATTCCATAGAAACTTCTTAAAAATTGGCTAACTAAGGGCCATGGCCATAAACTTTGATCCACAAAGGAATTCACCATAAATGTGAAACAGTATGGGAAGGATTTACACTGTTTAACTTAAAAATCTAACTTCAGGTGCCCACAATAAGACCCTATATAATCAAGAGAGAGGGATGAAACAGGTTCTTCTAGAAAACCATTCAAAGGAGTGAACTCCAATGTTCCACAATTACCTCTAATTCCTCTCTTTTTTTTTTTTTTTTTTTAAGTTTTGGTTCTATTTTTCCTTTTGCAATTTTCAAACTGTATTTAAAAATTAAAAAAAATAAAAATAAAATTGAGAACTATTAAAATTTACACTTGAAATCTAAAATTTAAATTCCAATGAAGTTAAAGGAAAATAACCATTAATTCTGCCTAGTAATTAAACGTGTTTTCCTATGAGAAGTGTTGGTATTCAGTAAATATATAAATACACACACACACATATATATATATGGCTGAAACTTTGTATTACTGCTTCAGGTAACACAGAAGACCTAGGAATTCATTGAAATAGTTAAGTCCTAATAATCACATGAAACAATGAGAACAACTGATCTCATACCCCAAAATGTAGAAATGTTAATTAAAAGCAGTGAAATAAGACAGAATTTTCAGCCAGGTTAAACAGGAGAATAATGGGAAATCAAAAATGCTGCAGTCATGGAGTGTTAAAAAGGCAGAAAGGAAAAGTTCAATGTAACCATGCAACAAGCCAAAAGTTATATACAACAGTAATGACACGGTACCCAATTTCTGAAGTCATACAAAAGCCACTACTTCCACAAATCCTACTGAGGTGTCTCGACATGAATGCAATGGCCCCAATACAAGTTCTCCTGTATGTAACATCTAATAGGTACCAGCCCCCATGGGTGAGATTTGGATTGATACTTCAGAGATAGTTCATGTTTTCAGGACAGCATTTGTGGACTCCCTGATTCACACTTGTACTTTCATATCATCTCATACAAAGTCCGTGTCTGCTTTCCCCAGTTAAATGACCTGGCACGGAACTGTTTTGGTGTAGTGACACAGCATCATTAAATAAGGATGAGTTCAGTGTGTTAATTTGTTTCATCTTTTCCTAATACTCTGTTTAAATAAAACCACTGCCTGATTCTACTGTCAGAGGAGAAAGAGAAAATAAATGGACCTTCACTGACCTCGGAATACCTGAGACAACAGGAAGCTTCAGGACATTGTTGCAGACAGGAGGCGGAGGAACTGTCTGCATAAACTCTAAGCACACTGTTGGGCCCTACTGTTACAGTCAACCACGAATCACCAAAACACATTGTCAGTGCCCACAACAGAAATAAACCTGCTAGCATAATGTCTAGAGAACATACTGTGCAAGACAGTACAGACAGCACAGACCGAGCTATGGAGGGAAGACAAAGAGCAGAGAAGAATGAAAAGAACTGGGAGGTAGTATTTCATCTAAGCCAATCTGGTTTTGAAAACCTTTATATACACAGCCCACAGAAACATTATTAACAAAACCAGAGAGCTGTATTCAGATAGAGCGCAGATATTGCCTCTCTCTAGGGACACAGTGTCATGCATCTGCATTCTTCAATAAGCAGCTCCCTCGTTTACTCCAGTGTGGTCAGCTTTGGAAGGATACACCAGTGCCAACACACTTGATGCACTTGTAACTCACCCAGGAATGACATGCTTAGCAGAGTCTGACTGAAAGACTGTGATCCACGTTTTCAATATCCTTCCTAGCTTAGCACAGAAAGAGGCACAGAGATGCTGCCTTGCTCTATTCTCTTTCAAAGAAAAAGCTGGGATCTGGAAAGTCTTCTTGGGTTAAAGTTCTGTTGCTTGGATCTTACAGAGGGTTCATGGAAGAGAAGAATCAAAGCAGACCTAACCGATGCAGCAGTAAGTGCTTGAAACTGGTGTGAGAATGTCAGAAGCAAATACAACTCTAAGAACACGCACAAATATTATGCATAAAACCTTGTCATTTTGCACCATTATTTCCCTTAAAAATCTACTTCAAGCTTTTGAAATACAAGATTACTCCATTTAACATAATAAAACTGCTCTATGCTCAAAGCTATTAATGGATCTGAACAAGCTCAGCTGTGTCAGATCTCTAAGCACTCAGTGGAGAAACACCCATTTCCAGCAAGCCCCACAAACAAGTATATAGTGTCAGATCTGATTCTTCCAACTCAAAGAAGCAATTGCACAGTTTACCGCCTTTTCCAATTCCCATTTAGAAATTAATGGAGAGGCTTTTAATAGATTCTTTTGGGCTTTTTCTAGAGCAAAACAGGAAATGACTAATAAATTGGGATTTATTAACAAAACATACAGGGAAATGTTAGAAAAGCTGTATTTCATGTTCTTCATCCTCCTTGAATGGCAGACCTGGGTATGAGCAGCAGAACAGCTCCTTTCCAGATGAACAGCATTCACTAAAACTAACAAAATTATTATCTACTGCTTGACCACAAGATGACCTGCAAGTTTGCAGTCTTGTAGTGTTCAGATACTCAAACTCAAGGATCTACCTCAAGCATGTGGAGTAAAATGCATGCTCCATAATGCCAGATATCCTGTTTGAACACAGCATCTAGGTTTTACAGAAAAAATTCATTGGCTGACATTCGCACAGGGGTGAAGATGCAATCTGGGCTGGAAAGTCTTCCTTCCGAATCCAAGACACAGCAGTTCTCTGTGTGCTATTCATCTGAGCCCAGCATGTCTGATCCACCAGTAGCTTCAACTAAAGGTTTCTAGGAGCAGCTTTCTGTAGATGTGGGCTTAAATTGCACAAACCTGCATTCTCAATCAACAGGTCAGATCTGTAAGCAAAAGTAGGCACCAAACTGTAATTAAGTTTGTTCTGTAAGTCCCTATGGAAACGCAGTCACAAATGCTTCAGTGTATCTATTGTTGCCCTGCAGTTCTCTGAGTTGCTAGTAAACTCAGAAAAGAGATGACTGATTCTTCAAAGGATTTATGGCTTACGCCTACACTGCCAAGCATCAGTTTGTCTTACTAGCTTCAGGATTTCCCTCAGAGTATCACTACGGCTTTATCATCAAGCAGCAATCTTTTAAAAACAGCTATTAACAGCTACTTTGCCAACAGATTTTAATCCCAATCACTAAGAGATCATCAACTGCTAAGCAAATTGGGCAACCTAGAATATATTTCTAATACTCTAGTACATGCACCCATTCAGACCTCCATCATGCACCTGAAGCCTGAGTTGGAACCATCCAAGCTATACTGTGGCCCTTGCCACATCCCAAGAGTACAGACAGTTCCTCAGCAAGACCAGACTGACACTTGGCACTGTGAAATTTGAGCGTGTGCAAAGCTGGATACAACCCTTATTTCCTGCTCTTCCATTCCAAGCCACACTGAACATATAGGAAGACAAGTTGAAGATTTGTAAGTGAAACTCAAACTTGTCAGTGGGACAGCTTTCTGCCACAGCTACAGACTAAGGGGCATATTTTTGACTTCTTAAAACAAAGCATGATAAACTGAAATGCCTGTAAAGAACCTGCTATGGTCTAGTAGATTCACACAGTGACCTGAATTATTTTCAGCATTAACCTGTGTTATCACAGTGGAATTATTGGGGTGAGAATGAGTTCACACTCCTGGTTGCCTTTGTTTCCAATGGTCATTGATATCAAAAGCCATCCTGCATCTGCTGTGAAAATAAATAGTGTGATGATTGTATTAGCTGTTTTAAAGGTATCTAAATAGATATTTTCCCTAATAGACAGAATCAAAGTCTAAGTTCTAGACATTCCATTTCACTGACTTGGTCGAATAGCAAGTTCTGTGTGTCTGAAACCTTATCTATTATTTTCTATTATATCAGCTCATCCAAGACATCTCCCTACAAATCTCTCAGTTCTCTCTAACATCTTTAGACTATCACAGATATAAGTCTATACTTCATGTCTGTTCAACTATTATACTGCTCTCATTTAAAATAAACCTAAATAAATAATAAAAAAAAGCTACTCTTCTTGTGCTAATAGACCACATTCTGAGCTTGTCAATAATTTGTTATAAAATGAATTACAGAAGAGTTATATCAAAGTAAAAGAGGGGAATCTAACATTCTAAACCAAGCTTGAGCCAGCAAAGCCAGTAAATGCTGAAAGTCTTATTAACAGCAAGGGTAGGTGGAAGTGTGGGCTTTAACTTTCTCATATTAACTTGGAGATGTCTTTCATAGTTAGTGATGGCAACTCACACCATTAAAGTGACGGCAAGAAATGCATTAGATACCTTACCAGAGTCTACTGCTGTAGAGGGTAGGAAGCTGAGATTGACAAGCACAATGTGTTACGTGAAAGCCAGGTATTTCCATTAATGGGTTTGCACCATCATAGAGTTTTGAGTTTGGGAGTCACTTTTCCTGCAAATATTCATTTGGCTTTAAATGTAGCCAGACACATTCTGCTTCTCTGATTTCCTAATCTGCATCCCATCATAAGAACCACAGCAAAACCTGGCTCTAAATAAAGATAATTAAGACATCATTGGATCTCCACTTCTGCTCAAAAAATGTCACTATGTCTTCAAACGTTTGTTTCTGCAGTGAGGGGACATGGTTGTAAGAGGCAGAACTCCCGGGTTCTCTCAATCACATCTATCTCCTTCTGCATCAGATTATATCTGCCAAGCTGGTTATATTTTTTTCCAAGCAAACCCTAACTAGCAGGGAAGTCTAACACACTGTTCCTTTACCATCAGCTTTGTTTTCAGACATACAATGGTTTGGCATGACTCCAGTCACCACCAGGTGATTTTTGGCCCTTGCCCTTTTTATTATCTGGTATCTCTTAGGGAACCACAGATGAAACCAACAGAAAAGGAGAGAAAAAGAAAAAGCAGGAAAAAAGAGCAAGCTTCTCCTTCGCTTTCCTGGTAACGTGACATTTTGCCCTCTTGCATTGTATATTTTTGTCCAGCTGATGCTTTGTCCTACTGGAATCGTGGTTCTAGTATTAGCTCCAAATGGTAGGCAGGCATTTTCATTAAAAACAATTACTATTTCCAAACAGGAGCTGGTTCCTCAGTTCCAGCCATTCTTGCTGTAAAATGTTCAGCTGAGAGGAGCA